>NC_090930.1:83448615-83751115 GCF_040938575.1 Ambystoma mexicanum | reverse complement strand
CTAATCAAAGGGATAATGGTTCGCTCTGAGGTCATGTGATTGGTTCAACTCTTAGGCCTGGCCACACACTCGGCCAGATCATTGTTTGAAGGTGTGTTCCCTCTTCACCCTGGCAAGTGTACCTACTCCAAGCATAACCACTTTCTATACAGATGGCGCCAATCATTGCCATCGCCTCCTCATGACGCCCATGATTACTCTGCCTTTTAACCGTTGAGTCTCCATTGATACTCGCAAACTTTGGGGACGCTGATAACTATTTGCTTTCTCTGGTTAGCAATTATTTCCTCTTTTGGTCTGGGCCCCTGCCACTTCCCATCGGTCTGGGTTAGTGAAATCTCTCTCACAGGTGGCATAGCCTGGCATAATTGGGAAGCAATGGGAAGCCTGAGGACTACTCTTATCATCTGCCCAAACCCTTTGCAGTTTCTCTCCTGGAGGCTGGCAATCATTAGCCGTAGCGGATGGATTATTCTGCTTTTTGCAGTTCTAAATGGATCAATAACCCTCAAGGTGTGGTTCATTACCTGCCAGGTAATGGACTGGGGCCTGAGTTACAGCAAAGCAAGGTCCTTAGTGTGGGTTCTTTGGTGACATTACCTGATCGGTCATGCCTCCCCCCGTCCGAGGGTGTTATAGATATTAGCATCTGGAAAGCTATTTGGCGTGCTAATAAAAGATGTTTTTTTGTATTATTGAGAAAAGGCACGGTTGCCATTTCTGAACTTAAAATTTCTACCAAGTAATTTGTCCACCATGGCCGGAGAGGTAGGGGAACTGCACCTAGTCTCTTCTCCCTTTCTATGATGGCCATTTCTGGGTAGAGGAAGGGGGCTTTGATCGTGAGCCAGTGAAAGTCAGGAAGTCAAGTAGGATCTTCACCAGGCAGTCAAAATTGGGAAGACTTAAACTCAGATGTACTAGAGTAATTGGCAGGTTTGGCTAAACCAGATAAATCCAACACGAAAGTCAACAATAACCGCATGGCTTCTACTTGGGTTTAAGTGATTTCACCTTAGCTTGTATGCTGCAGTTAGAGTTTCCTCCCTAGTGTAGAATCTCAACTGATGGTCACTCAAAGTCCAAGGAGCTTTGAGTGATCCCCACATTTCTCTCTTGTCTCCTCAGTCAACAATCTCTGGTCGACTGCCCATGCCATTAAGACGTCTTATCCTGTGTTCCTGGACCAAGGTGCATATGAAAGCTTAACTTTTGACCAGGGTAGAAGCTGAGGCAGACTAGTTATTGGCAAAGCATAAGACATCCACAAGGAAGGATAGTAGCATAAGTTTACATGAAGGCATGCCTTTTTGTTGCTGGTAACCTCACTTGCACAGGTCATTGTCCTTTCCTCCTACTGTCCTTTCCTTGTTGCCATTCTCAAGAGTAGCCATGGCCTTGTGCCTAAGGGAAGCCCCTTCACTTCCTATCCTATCCTCTCCAACCCGGCGCTCTTCTGTTAACTCCACAATGCTTTGTTATAGGTGCATATCGCAATCACTCCCAGGTCCAGGCATTGGGTTTGCACACTCTCAGGATCACCATTCTCTCTCTTGCACCTCCTTCCTCCTCTGCAATCTCCTCTGCAACTATCTATTGTCCCTCACCTTGGCTGTATCTCCCAGGCAGATATGTAAATAGCAAGTGGGTGGTGGACCGATGGGAGTATGAAAACACTCTCTCTTTCTCTCTCTCTCTCTCTCTCTCTCTCTCTCTCTCTCTCTCTCTCTCTCCTCTTTATCTCCTTCTCTCTCTCTCTCTCTAGCCCTCTCTCTTTCTCTTTTTCTCTCTCTCTCTTTCTCTCTCTCTATCCCTCTCTCTTTCTCTATTTACTTTCTCTCTTTCTTTCTCTTTCTCTCTCTCTCTCTCTCTCCTTTCTCTCTTTGTCTCTCTCTCTCTCCCTCTCTCTTTCACTCTATCTTTCTCTTTCTCTCTCTCTCTCTGTTCTCTTTCTCTCTCTTTCCTTCCTTCTCTCTCTCTCTCCCTCTCTCTTTCTTTCTCTCTCTCTCTCTCCCTCTCTCTATCCCTCTCTCTCTATCCCTCTCTCTTTCTCTTTTCCTTTCTCTCTCTTTCTCTCCTCTTTCTCTCCTTCTCTCTCTCTCTCTCTCTAGCCCTCTCTCTTTCTCTTTTTTCTTTCTCTCTCTCTCTCCCTCTCTCGTTCTCTCTCTCTCTCTCTCTCTCTCTCTCTCTCTATCCCTCTCTTTTTCTTTTTTCTCTCACTCTCTCTCCGTTCTCTCTTTCTCTCTCTCTCTCTCTCTCTCTCTCTCTCTCTCCTCTTTCTCTCCTTCTCTCTCTCTCTGTCTCTAGCCCTCTCTCTTTCTTTTTCTTTCTCTCTCTCTCCCTCTTTCTCTCTCTCTATCCATCTCTCTTTCTCTATTTTCTCTCTCTCCCTCTCTCTTTCACTCTTTCTTTCTCTTTCTCTCTCTCTCCTTTCTCTCTTTGTCTCTCTCTCTCTCTCACTCTCTCTTTCACTCTACCTTTCTCTTTCTCTCTCTCTCTCTCTGTTCTCTCTTTCTCTCTCTTTCTTTCCTTCTCTCTCTCTCTCCCCCTCTCTCTCTTTCTTTCTCTTTCTCTCTCTCTCTTCTTTCTCTCTGGTAAAACCAGGCGTTAAGGAAGGGACCCGCTAAGGGAACTCGGAATAGGGCGCAAAGGGATTACCGGCAACGGTGCCCGGTATCCCTTATCGCCCAACTGGTGATGAGGCCCATTGTGTATAGGCGCTGTATAAATAAACCATCATATCATACATCATATCATACACCAAATATAATGAACAGGAATACAAGAAAATGGAAAGGAGCAGTTGTCATTCCAAATTGCGTCCATTTAATCAAACAAGAGTGATAGACCGGCTTTGTGGAAACACATTAAAGTAATAGTAACGGCGTACTCAGGGCAGTAGCACATTTTGGATAGGTTAGTTCTAAAAACCTATTGATTCATTCCAGGTAAATACTCTTTAATGAATCCTAGAAGGCAGGATGTGTGTGCTTTCTCGCACACTTATACACACTGACGTGGCCATAATGGAAGCAGAGGGCAAACCCCACTGGAGGTCTTCACATTATCAAGACCGCTGCTGTGAATCTCACCAGACATCAGGCACGTCGCCTTCTTCCCTTATTCCCCAGCTTGTTGGCTTTCACCGAAGCGCAATTGATGCTATCCTGTGTCTAGAAGCGCTTTTCAAAAACCAAATAGTACACATTATTGGTAAATGCTCTTACAGAAAAATGTTTTTCGCCAAATTAAATAAACATATTTATTTATTTATTTTTAAATAACCCTCTTCGCTGCAGGGACTTCAGTGTTTGCTATGTAAATTGAAAGCATGCTCCTATTTTATATAGCAGCCAAAGTCGATTCTGCGCAGAACAGCGCTTCGAAGTCTGCTCAATATCCATTTGAATGATCTCTGTTCCCTTGTAGACCCTGATATCAGGTCCAAATTTTCCGAGATCTTGAGCGGTCCCCAGGTTGCTTCCCTGCTCGAAGGTTGGATTGGGTTTTTGGGTGTTGGGTTCGAGCATTGCAGGGGTGTGGACCTGGCCACAGAACACTGTTCCTTCAGCCCTCAGGCTTCGGATGGTTGAATAAGGATTGGGGGGATCGTTTTGCGTTGACCGATCTAAGGTTTTACAGCTGGGGGTGAAATGTGGAGACAGCGTCTCCACCTTTCCTCCCAAGCTTTCGCTCCTAAGGCTCTGAGGCCGGTTAATAGAAATGGTGAATGTGATGCTTTGGTGTACTGGGAATTAGTTCAGGTCTTTAAAAGCTGGGTGATGTGGTGTGATTGGTTTCAATTCAGAGATAATTTGGCTCCTTAAATTTGGATCTGCTGGAAGAGTAGACAAATCGCCTCACACACAGACTTTGCACCTAATCAAAGGGATAATGGTTCGCTCTGAGGTCATGTGATTGGTTCAACTCTTAGGCCTGGCCACACACTCGGCCAGAGCATTGTTTGAAGGTGTGTTCCCTCTTCACCCAGGCAAGTGTACCTACTCCAAGCATAACCACTTTCTCTACAGATGGCGCCAATCATTGCCATCGCCTCCTCATGACGCCCATGATTACTCTGCCTTTTAACCGTTGAGTCTCCATTGATACTCGCAAACTTTGGGGACGCTGATAACTATTTGCTTTCTCTGGTTAGCAATTATTTCCTCTTTTGGTCTGGGCCCCTGCCACTTCCCATCGGTCTGGGTTAGTGAAATCTCTCTCACAGGTGGCATAGCCTGGCATAATTGGGAAGCAATGGGAAGCCTGAGGACTACTCTTATCATCTGCCCAAACCCTTTGCAGTTTCTCTCCTGGAGGCTGGCAACCATTAGCCGTAGCGGATGGATTATTCTGCTATTTGCAGTTCTAAATGGATCAATAACCCTCAAGGTGTGGTTCATTACCTGCCAGGTAATGGACTGGGGCCTGAGTTACAGCAAAGCAAGGTCCTTAGTGTGGGTTCTTTGGTGACATTACCTGATCGGTCATGCCTCCCCCCGTCCGAGGGTGTTATAGATATTAGCATCTTGAAAGCTTTTTGGCGTGCTAATAAAAGATGTTTTTTTGTATTATTGAGAAAAGGCACCGTTGCCATTTCTGAACTTAAAATTTCTACCAAGTAATTTGTCCACCATGACCGGAGAGGTAGGGGAACTGCACCTAGTCTCTTCTCCCTTTCTATGATGGGCATTGCTGGGTAGAGGAAGGGGGCTTTGATCGTGAGCCAGTGCAAGTCAGGAAGTCAAGTAGGATGTTCACCAGGCAGTCAAAATTGGGAAGACTTAAACTCAGATGTACTGGAGTAATTTGCAGGTTTGACTAAACCAGATAAATCCAACACGAAAGTCAACAATAACCGCATGGCTTCTACTTGGGTTTAAGTGATTTCACCTTAGCTTGTATGCTGCAGTTAGAGTTTCCTCCCTAGTGTAGAATCTCAACTGATGGTCACTCAAAGTCCAAGGAGCTTTGAGTGATCCCCACATTTCTTTCTTGTCTCCTCAGTCAACAATCTCTGGTCGACTGCCCATGAAATTAAGACGTCTTATCCTGTGTTCCTGGACCAAGGTGCATATGAAAGCTTAACTTGACACCAGGGTAGAAGCTGAGGCAGGCTAGTTCTTGGCAAAGCATAAGACATCCACAAGGAAGGATAGTAGCATAAGTTTACATGAAGGCATGCCTTTTTGTTGCTGGTAACCTCACTTGCACAGGTACTTGTCCTTTCCTCCTACTGTCCTTTCCTTGTTGCCATTCTCAAGAGTAGCCATGGCCTTGTGCCTAAGGGAAGCCCCTTCACTTCCTATCCTATCCTCTCCAACCCGGCGCTCTTCTGTTAACTCCACAATGCTTTGTTATAGGTGCATATCGCAATCACTCCCAGGTCCAGGCATTGGGTTTGCACACTCTCAGGATCACCATTATCTCTCTTGCACCTCCTTCCTCCTCTGCAATCTCCTCTGCAACTATCTGTTGTCCCTCACCTTGGCTGTATCTCCCAGGCAGATATGTAAATAGCAAGTGGGCGGTGGACCGATGGGAGAATGAAAACACAAGGGACCAGATGTCAGGGATGGGAGTTAAAGAGGAGAAGACAGAGGAGTAAGACAATGGGGGACTGCAGGTCTCATGGTTAACAGCATTCCAGAAGGTGAGGAAAGGTTATGAGGAGGAAGAGAAGAAGATAATGTGGAAGGACAGGTCAAGTAAAGAAGGGCACAAGTGCTGAAAGAATAGTGCCAGTAGGAAGTGGTACACGGAACGCAAGCACGTGCTAACAGCATTATAGTGGGGTAAAAGAAGAGGCTAAAGTGGGGCAATGAAAGTGAAGCCTTTCTGGGAACCCCAGCAGAGAGCCAACCGGCCAACAGAGACTGAACAGAATCACATACAAGAGAAGGTTTCTCAGGGAACCAGTAAAAGGAACACATCACGTTTAGGGGAGATATTTCTTAAATAGAGAAATTCTCAAAGAGCAGCCCTGGCCTTGTGCCTAAGGGAAGCCCCTTCACCCCCTATCCTCTCCAACCCAGCTCTCTTCTGTTAACTCCACAATGCTTTGCTACGTGTGCATATCTCCATCACTCCCAGGTTTAGGCATTGAGTTTGCACTCCCTCAGGGTCACCCTTCGCTCTCTTACACCTCCTTCCTCCTCTGCAATCCCCTCTGCAACTATCTATTAATCCTCGCCTTGGCTGGATACATGTAAAATGGAGTCAATGTATTGGCCACAATATTTTCTAGAAAATGTCCCAATAGCACCCAGCTGCTGGCACACTTTGACCTTTATTTTATCTCACTGAGGTTGCCACGTGAGCATTTCATCAATAGTCACTGCTAGATAATCCTATTGGGGGACCGTTTCTGGTTTCTATGTTCCAATTTTCCAGGATAACCTGTGCTTAGTTTTAAAGGGCCCACGCTTTAATACCATGATCTTAGTCCTAGTGATGTTAATAGTTATGTGAATAATGGCTTTGCTTCTTTAGTTGTAGTTGAAGACCTTTGGGTGTGTAGTGTAGTAAAACCAAATCATCAACATAGCAAAGCCACTGTATGCACAGCGAGCCAAGTCAAGGAGGCCTGTCTTAGTTCTTCTTGCTGATAGATTTTATCCATCAGCTGTGATTATTGGATACCGAGGCTTGGGCCTCATTACTCCATCTTCTCTGGTTGAGTATAAAGCCACGAGCTAGCGTTCGTCATGGTCTGTGTGGACTTGTCACAGTAGGGCTGGTTTCACAGGGTCTTCGACGTGATGGGCCGCGGGTAGCAGTCGAAAGGGTTTGCAGTGGTACCAGTCAGTCTTCTGATCAGAGGGTTCAGGTTCTGACCCAGCCCTTGGTAGAAGTTCATACTCATTTTGCTAGATGTTCGTCCAGCATCCCAATGTCCAGTTCTCTGTGGAGATCAGCTATCCCTGTGAAGATTGGAGCTCCAAACGATATATCCGTAGGGCCTTGGTCTGGACTATGTGAAGACTCTTCCGGTGTCGCTCATGGCAGGTCATCCATGCTGGGGAGGCATACGTCATGGTAGGACTGATGATCGCCTTGTAGACATTGATCTGTGTCCGGAGGGGCATGGACTTGGTCTTCCGAAGTGGGTACAGCACTGACATCTTTCTTGTTGCCTTCTGCTGAGTAAAATCAAGGAGGAAAAACGTTGTTGGTTCTCAGCTCACTAGATAAGTACGCAAGATAGAGATTGAATAAGATAGGGGCTAACATGTACCCCGGTTGAGTCCAACGTAGATTATTAGTTACTTCTCAATCTTACTTTAACACTAGTGTTGGTATGTAAAGATATGGGCCCTCATTACAACCCAGGCGTTAAGGGGTTAACGGCGCCGTAAAAGGTGGTGGCGCCGTTAAACCCTTAACGCCTGATTACGAGGTCCCTTTGCGGGTGGCACTTTAACGCCTGCTTTAAGCAGGCGTTAAAAAAACAACCCGCAAAGGGACCTAGGAGCTAATTACGGCACTGTAATTTACGGTGCCGTAATTAGCGTCTTCCCCAGTCCCATTGAGCCCCATGGGGCAAAAATGGGAATGGGAAAGGGCCATGGCGGCATGGGGAATTACCGCTCCGCCAACCTCGGAATGGGGCGGTAATTCCCCATTCCGCCATGGCGGAGTTGGTAAGTTACCGGCATGGACCATGGTGCTATTAGCACCATGGTCCAACGCCTGGGTCGTAATGAGGGCCATGGTCATTTTCAGAAGACGTGTAGGTATTCCCCAATTATTCAATTTTTCCCTTAGGACCTCCCACCGTACTGTGTCCAATGTGGAAATGAAGTCAATAAATGCAGTGTAGACCATCTGCTTTAACGTCTGTCATGAAAATGTAACTGTAGACGGTAAATTGGCGTTATTGCCTGAACTCTCTTAGAAGCCAGTTTGGTTTCGGGGTATGATTTTCTAGTGCCTAACCATTCAGTGCCTTCAGAAGAATACACACTATTATATTAGAAGGGGCATCTAATATAGCCAGAATTCTATAATTTTTTGGACTGCTGATTGTCCCCTTTTTATGTACGGAAACAATTACGCTCTCTCAGCAAGTTGGAGGAAGCTCTCTAGAGTGATTGATAGCAGTGAGTAGGACATGCAGCACCAATGTGGACCCATCAGGGCCCGAAGCACAAGAGTACTTTAGGGGATTCATAAAAGCAACTCATTCTGCTTCTTGACCATCGTAAACTCACCTGTCAGTAATGTCTTCAAACCAATGCGCTATGAGATTATATTGTCCAGTGATATCGTCAGTATGCTTTTCCCACTCTTCCTCACTGGAACCTCCCAATAAAGTTTCAGGTGTGTGTACAGGCTTAACTAACTTCCGAAAGCTCTACATGTCATCACTCCTAGCTGGTAGGACCATGAGTGCCACTGTACGTATTGTTTATTTATGTTTTCGACGATTCCGCCGACATGTTTGATGAGTGGCCTTCCTGTTCCTAACTACCTTAATGAGGTCAGGTTCAGTGGATAGATGTTCATGAAGACATTATAAGTACTGGCATAGTGTTCGTTTAGGATCTCGTATTTCCTGGTTATATTGGTGACTGCCACTAATACCACAGATGGTCAGGACCTTAGCAAGAAAGTTCTGATAGCGGTTTCCGAGATGCTATGCACAGCAGCGGCAGCATAGATTGCATAGCTCTCCAAGTTAGTCATGGACATTTCAATCAAGCTGTTTAAAGAACCAGGAAAACATGATTCAGGATCCCCAATCGAACAGCCACTTGAGAAGAACAAACCTCTGCCGGTTTCACTAAGGCTAGAAAAGATTCTCCAGCAAAAGCGATTTAAACATTAGGCGTCAAAGTTCAGTATATTAGCATAAACCTTATTCATGACAGCAGGGATCCAGCTGATTCTGCCGTTCCCAGCACTGATTTCGACATTACCCATCTAAGGAAAGCGCTAGTTCCACCAGGCCATTATTTGGGCATTTACTCATAATGTGGGTCACCTTCCCACAAGCATAACAGAAAGGCCACCTTTCTTAGTATCAGGCACTTTGGGAGCATACCCTTTCAATGCCAGTTCTCCACTCGGGAAAGATGGCGTGGCTTTCTGGATTTCTGATGGCCTGTGCACGCAGTGTAGTGGGATGGTGGAGCTGTCAAACTGTGCACTGCAAGTTAAGAGGCAGAGAATTCATGGACTCTTCAAGGATGAGGTAGCCTGTTGCGTTTTCAGGTCTAAATTTTCCCTGAGCCATTTCTTTAGTAGGTGTTGAATCCTGGAAAACATTAGTCTTGGCGTGCCTTGAGGCGGTAGGTAGAACACGTGCAGCAACGCACGGAAGTCCTTCCCAGAAACTCTTCCACCTGCCCAAGAAACTACAGGCTCAGAGTCACTGAGCAAAAGTGAAGAGGTTTTAGCCGTAAATTGACCTGTTATGGTGTGGGCCAGTTGAGACACTTCTTATACAATCTAGTATATTCAGGTTTACTGCAGCTTTTACAGGGTTAGGCCAAACTAGATAAATGCAATGCAGAAATGTAGCAACAATAGCCTCGCTTATCCTTAACAGCTCTTATTTTAGCCTGAACTTTTCAATCCAAGTTTCATTCCTGGCTTTTGAGTATCCACGCACCTTTACTTACTTGGTGAACTCAGGTGGTTTGCTTCGAGTCCGTACTACCGGGAACATGCTGTTCTTGGGTCTCCTACACCTTGTGCATCTGCATGCTTGGGCCTGTACAAGGATAGGAGCTGGGGCTGAGTAGTGTTTGGCAAATCTCCAACACTTCCCCCAGATGGCTACTAGCATTAAGCTCACCTAGATAGTCAACCTTTGCTTGTTCCCCACCTTCCTGGCTCAGGGATCTTGCTATTCTCACCGCTGTTATGTCCCCACTGTCCTACTTAATGGGTCGCCATCGTCTTGTGCCTAAAGAAGTCTTCCCTCCACCGTCTCTCCTCCCCTCTAGAGCCTGCCTCTCTTCAGGTATCTGACACTTGCTCGCTCTGCCAAGCCACAGAAGCCCACCCTTGTCTGGCCTTCCGTTTGCCTCCTCCTGATCCTCTATCACTTGTCTCAGGGCCACTCTCTTCTCTCCTGTGTAATCCCAGATGAACTTTACTGCTGGACCCTAAAATCACTTGCATTGCAGGTGATTCGACCAAGTCGAAGTTTGGACAAGCGCTTTAAGACTTTGACCAACGTTCGAGCTTGTTACTTAACCGTCATGGAGTCAAAGCTCCTGTACATGCTTAGGCAGCTTTTCGAGAGGGAGGGTGTCATTTCAGGTAGTAGGCTGAGTAGGGAGGAGAAGCAATTGGCTGGGTTCTCACGGGTGAGTATTTAGGGGTTGGTCTTGCTAACACAGCTTTGTATGATATATTCAGTGATTTGAAGTGGGAAAAAAACACAAGTGCCATCTGGTGTGAGTTTGGGGAGAGGGAATCTCCCAGGCCAGCGTGGGTGTCTCTGTGAGACACATGTGAACCCAGGCATTCTGTGTCTAATTGGTTGTAAGGAACCCACGTCACAAGTAAAATAAACTATGTCCAGCCTGTGCTTCAAGCTAGGAAGGATCAGGATTAGCAGGGAAATCCCATTGGGAGATCTCAGAAGGGCATCTTATGAGAGGCTTACTCTCAAATAGTTTTTGAGGGCAGAAGCATCAGAGATTCAGGGAGTCGGGTGACACACGTCTGTGTCCATGGCCATGTGAGTGGACATGACATGGCAGCGGATGGCACCAGGGAGGGCCAGAAGGAGGAGTGGAGAATAACTTGTGCGACAATCACACTGTTGTGAGTTTTGAGGGAGGAAGCAGAAGAGATTTGGAGTGGTGAGTGATACAGCCGTCAGTGAGTGAGCAACACATTGGGACAATGCGTGAGCACCGAAACAAGCAAGAGGCAAGGTCGAGGAGCAGCAGAACCTTCTGTGTGCACTTTGCATGATAGAGTTGCAAGCAATCAATTGAGTTGTATCATCCAGCACATTCCACATCAACCTCACAAATCACACTGGAGTGCCTTCCAGTACACGTGCATGCACGAGTGTTGCACCACAACAATGAACATCCACTAAGACAGACAGAGGAGGTTGCACTTTCAGTTTGCACACTTTAGCTGATTGGTGAAGCTGGGGTTAGAGCCCAGTCTGCACTTCTGCACTTGACATAATTGTCTCCCACATTGTTTCTCAGTTCTTGACATGCATAAAGATGACATTATCAAGCGCCTAGATACCTCTGGGTTGTGTGCACTATATAAATGTTCAAATAAAATAAAATAAATTATGTGTGACTATCTTGAACTGGCAAAGATGCTCTGTTTTGTAGACCAGACTTGAAAAACACACAAACCACATGATGAATCAAGATGACAACAGTGTGAAAATCAATACATACAGTAACACGGCATGCACAATTATAATGATTTTATCTGTATTTCTTTCATCACAAATGGATGTCTGCCAGTCCCAGACTACTAATTAATGGGAACCTATGTGATTGTCTCTGCATGTTCTACTATGATTCCATGATTTAAATACAAAGAATAACATAAAATGTTGGAGAAGTTAATCTGCTTATAGTAAGGTTTGACTCAGACTTCTAGATTGTTGTTCATCATGTGAAGAAGAACATTTCAAATGTCCAGTTTTGTGTCAAATATGCAGTCCTGAAAACCAGCTTGCAAGTTCCCTGTGACATTTAGCTGCCTCTATGTTGTCTAACACCCCTTTCCCTGAAATAGTTAAGTGAAGAGAATCAACAGGCAGTTGGCCAAACCATATGCCCAAAAAGACAAACCTACTCATTGAAGACAGCACAGTACAATACAGTGAGATATGATCATCTGCACAGGATCGCAGTGTTGTCTGGTGACAAAACCCTGGTATGAGAAGGGAAACTTTGGATCCACTGGGCCTCATTACAACCCTGGCGGTAGCCATGCCGGTAAAAATGGCATGGCAGCCGCCAGGGTCGTTTTTTTCCAGTGCTTGGCAATGGGGAATTACCGGGGCATTACAGCCACGGCAGTTCCATTAATTCCCCATAGCCAGGCGTCAGAAAAAATGACTCAATGGGAATGGGGAGGACAGTAGCACCGGCACCATTCATAATAGTGCCAGTGCTACCATCAAGGTCTGCGAGCGGGTGCCGTTCCGCCTGCCAGGTCAGGATGCCGATCTGCCCGCCTGCGGAGCTCCGAGTATGCCGGTACAGTCACAACGGTGCCGGTAGCTTACCGGCACCACTGTTACCGGACCGGCATACTCATAATGAGGCCCACTGGGTCTTATTTGGCTATATAATCACCTACCATGACAAATGCATTATGATCTTCATTCCGGGTGTCTGCCCAGATTTTAGAACCCTAATTTGGAGAGGCAAAGGTGCAGCATACTAATGCTATCTGAACGGAGATCCCTGCAACAAACCCTTAACATACTGAGCTGTTTGACCAGGGATTTGACTTCCTCAAAAAAACAATGTATACTTTTGAAATAGATAGAATCTCCCCCAAAAGCTGTGATGGTCTCTGGAGTCCTGTTTTAAGAACATGTGCAGTCCTACTCCTGTTCCTCCGACCTCCTCTACAGTCGCCTGTCAAACTACACCTTGACTGCGTTATTCATCTTGGATGTTGCTCCATGTTGGTTTGCTACCCTTCTGTCTTCGTATTTTCTCCCTCCTCTTTCTTCTCCTTCCCAGCATTGTCGTTCATTTCTGAATACCTGCTGATTACTTACATCTGTGTAGGATTGTTCATTTGTACTGAAACAAAACTTTGCAGGGGGAATCTTAACCTAAACGCTATCTGTTCACAAACCAAAACTGTTCTTTTTCCTGTGTTTTCTATTCTGCAGCATTATAAGGGAATTCAATTGCTTGACTTATATTCTGAATATATATTGTATATATATATATATATATATCAAACTTATGTGTGATTTGAATATTAAATAAATAAAATTAATATTTACCTTTACAAACTAGCCTGATTCCTGGTTCAATATGACCTGGGGGGGGGTATTTTGAGACGGGTGTGATATGAGTGGTATATCATTCAGAATATTGAACTTATACACACACATAAATATGGGTTTCATTGCGCACTACATGCTAGGAGAGACCTGGTTGTGTGCCTGATTGAAATCCCTAACAAAATCCAAATGGATGACGCCAAAGACAAGGGCAATTTGGCCATCTTGCTCCTGTTGGATCTTTCAGCAGCCTTTGACTTAGTTGACCACCAAATTCTCACCCAACACCTCTCCTCGGCTGCCGCATTCTCACAGAATGCCACCAATTGGATTCGGTCCTTCCTTTCCAATAGGTCGACTAGGGTCTTCGCACCTTCGGCTGCAGCTGACCCTGTCCCAATCCAATGTGGAGTACCCCAAGGTTCCTGTATTCCCCCACGCTTCACACCATCTTTACCAAGCTCCTCTTTGAGCGACTTGATGAACTGGGTGTCACGTATACCAATTACGCGGCCAACACCCAGGTCCTCATTACACTCACTTGGAATTATGAGAGAGATGTTGCAAAGCTTAATGAAATCTACCTTGAAATTCAAGCACGGATGGCCACCCACAGCCTCTGCTTGAACGACGACAAGACGGAACAGCTCATAGTAGGATTCCAGGCCCGCCTCAACAAATTGGACCTCAGGTACGAATCATTCACCATTGATGGCAATATCATTAAAGTATCAAATGAAGTCAAAATGCTAGGCGTGTATCTTGACTCGACATTATCACTCAAAAAACAAATAAACACCACTATCTCATCCACGACCTACACTAACAAACTAATGAATGCATGTAAGCCATTTCTCTCAAACACCAGCTTCCTTACACTATCCAGAGCTTTGATATTGTCCAGACTAGACTACTGTAACACTCTTTTCTTGGGTTCCACTAATCATAATCTGAACAGACTGCAGGTCCTTCAGAATAATGCCCTTAGATGTGCCTTTAATCTTCCTCGCAAGGCCCACATCTCCACCATTAGCAAGGAAGTCGGTTGGCTCCCCATCCGAGATAGAATCAAACTTAGATTGCTTGTCATTACACATAAATTCCTCCAACTGACTGCCCCACGCTACTTATCTGACAAATTCTACAGACACAGTTTTCTTCCAGACCCACCAGAACACCTTACATGCACCAATTGAACATTCCCAAATTCAACCTGAAAACAGCAGCGGGATCTAGGTTGCCTGTGCTAGCAGCAAAATGCTGGAACACACTTCCCATGATAATCAGGGCCGAAGAATCATTTTGGGCTTTCAGAGCTAAAGTAAAAACATGGCTCTCATCGCATTAAGAATATTAGTCCTACACAAATATAATATAATTTGACACACATATAATATACTTTGTAATGCAGTCTGTAACCTTGTCACGAACCACTGTGTAACCCGGTTCTCTTGCTACCTACTATATCTCGCATGTGCAACCTCTATGTAACTTTGTTGTTCACCTTGTCTATGCGCCCACTTGCCCTAGGGTTTGGCTGCACTCTTCAAATTAACTAAACTAAACTAATACAGAACCAACATCCTTCCCTTAATGGAGAGCTTTGCAGAAGCTTGAAAGAGGTGCAGGTGTTCTGCTTTTCAGGGCTACACTTGAGATAGTGTTGTTTTCTTCTGCAGTTACTTAAGATGACACCAATGATTCCAAAGCTCTTCTGTGAAAAGGCTTGGTGGAAAAAGTGGACTCTATCACCATATGGCGTCTCCTGATTCTATTGCCGCCCCAGGCTGTCGAAGTAGAAAGGCGAGAGCTGTGTTGGAATGGTTTTGCTCCCCTGTCTGGTGGGTTATTTGGAGAGATAGTGGGCAGACATAGTTGTGGAAGGCTACTCTATGGATGGTTAGATCATCAATGGATGGTTAGATCATCAAGCTTTGGCGATGAGCACCACACCGTGGGTATCACAGTGGAAAGTACATTCTTGGGCTCTCTGGTACAGGTGAACTGTTCTGGGTATTTTGAGTGTGATAGGGACTTCACACTTGGGATCGTCCGTCAGGCCTCTACCAAAATCTGAAGAAGTTCTCAGACAGTGAGAATGGAACCAGCGGATGAAAAATGTTATCGATGGTGACAACATGACTCTCAATGGCTATGTTCCCGATCTTCTCTTCCAATCTAGGTGTCAGTTTCTATGCAGGAAACAGTGGCTACAAACACAATACATGAAGCAGTTGACTTGTGTTGCATAGCAAGTAAACATGCCAGACAGATGCACAGAATACAATGTGAATCCAACATCCACATCCAACTAAAGGAGGGGTTTATAGTGCAAAAGTATGTGACACCCAGGGGTAGAATGCCACTGGCCACTTGTGTCTTCTCCAACTTTCGAGCCTTTTTGAAACAACTCATGGATGAGCACAAAGGGCAATTCCTTCTAACACCTTGTTTTGTGGTGGGTTCTTCAGCTGGATTCAGCACTACTGGTGCACTTCTGCCACTTGCACGGTAAAGACCACGCAGAGGCTAGTGGCTCTTCCCTGGGTGGAAGGGTGCCTGTCCATTTATGAGGAGGATAGCTCACCTCTGACATTGGGCCAGCCTATACTTCACAAGTTCCAATAATTGTGTGATCTGTGATGCACACCTATATTCTCTTTGTGACTAAGGCACATTCTTTTTTATGCAAGTGTTGAGATGCGCTAGTGCATTATATCACTTGTGCCAACATTTTTGAGAATCTTCCAATTTCAGCACATTTTTTGCACATCTCATATTTGCACTGTAACAGGTTTTGAGAATTGCCCCTAATGTTCACAGACATCATGAGCAGTAGCCGACGTGTCGGTCCTGCAGGTAGCCGAAGGTGGTCCATTATGATAGAAATCTACAGAAAACTGGGTGCCTCCTGTTCTGTAATCATGAGTAGTCCCTGGCAGAGGGATCCTGTGTTGCAAGGGCCACTAGAGTCGGGTACATTGCAATAAACAACAATCCTACTGGCCAGGCTCGGACTGGCCTATAGAGCAACAGGGCAATGAACGAACCAAAAGTTCAAAATGCTACTGTGGGCCAGTTTTTGGAGTCAAAGTGTGACCGTTTTTTGGCCCTATGTGGGCCAGTTTGAGAAGTGAATTCACCATGAGGCTATCAGTTTCACCAATGCTACCGAATGGATAATCTTGAATATGTACAACTTGCATTCCAGTTTATCAAACACTCCCTCCCTTCCCGCTTTGGTCTTACTCACACAGTCTCCCACCAAAGGAATGAATCGTCATTTGCAACAGTGGGCTACTTTTTCATTGGTGCCCGAGACAATTTTATGTCCCACTCCGACCCTGCTGCTGGCTTTTAAACACCCCCGTCTTCCAGGGAGTACCTTAACAACAGGGATGAGGAACTTAGGTGGTTGAAATAATGACCAAGGCGTAGGTAAGTGGAGGATGAGCTTTATTATACGGCCCCCGGAGGCAAGGGCTGCCAGCTGGAAAATGTCGAAGGGCGTTCCGTAGTGGAACCTGGGGAAAAGCATTCTCCATTCCGGGTGGAACGGAGTGAGACATTAACATTATAACAGTGGTTTGCCAAGGAACGAAACAAAGTTCCCGGTTTGTCTAAATGTGTGCTTCTATTTACAGCCAACAACAATTACCCAACAGCATCAATACTTACCCTTGACGGTGCCCCAGTCACACTGGCAATCAAGCCACTGAACACAAAATAGCAAAGACTTCGCTCATAGTACACTTTTCTACAGAGATCGCCTCCACACAACCATACCTACCTCCTCGGGAACAACTGAAAGCGACTTTTGCCTCTGATTCCTGATGGGGATTTGTAACACGTCAAAGGTACCCCGAGCCACGTACGCCAAGGCGTGCAATGCAGGAGTCACTGCAATAAGGACTAGTACACAAGGGAATTGAGCAGAAAAGACATGTTTCAAAGGCTTAACAGAAATGTAGGCAACGGTCGAATTTACGAATAGCCAGTGGGAGTGATTTCCACAATCCCGCAGCAGTGACAGAGAATCTGTGATCCCAGCGAATCTGTGATCTCACCCGGCTTTAAATAATGCAGCTATTGCACTTCCATCAATAGGTGACCTACTGGACCTAAGAAATGGACCTGCCTGTACTGACTGATGTTGTTTTGCAAGTTCATAGGTGCAAGTTCATGCGTTTGAAAACAAGGCAAAGTACCTTCAAGATAATTCGACATGTGACAGGAAGCACTTGAAGGGACAGACAGGAGGGGTCAGAGGTTCCGGGGTCAGAGGGCAGGAGGGGTCAGAGGGTCCGTTCGAGATAAACAAGAGATCAAGCAGACGGCATGGATCTGAACTTTCTGCGATAATTCTAGTTGGTAGTCAGGGATACCCAAATACAAAGAATTGAAACAGCCCAGTCTCGAGTTGACATGAGAGCTGACAATCATGCAAGAAACTCTGTGTCTACATGTAGAACAGTCCTTCAAATGTGTATAACATGATAACCCGCCAAAGATCCCAGTCACCCACTGTCAGGAAACGCCACCTTTTGGAGTGACCTGGAAGCTCAACCATGTGGCCCTAGGAGGCCTGAGGGTAAAGGTTGGGGTAAGTTGCACCAAACAGTCACTGACCCTCTGCCAGGATTGTTAGGAAACGTCAGGTATCAGGATGGATCTCCATTGCTCGGCCTTATCTGGCTTGGCAGCCATTTTGACAACTCACTGTGTTAGGGGTTTCGCTTCATAGTTGGTGGTTCTGGTCACGATTAAAGAACAGACCCAAAACTCCCAGATGAAGGCAGTTGGATGAGGAGTCTTTCCAAAATGTCTCAACACAGGCACTCAGTCACTGGCAGGGGGCAACGGTTGCACCGTTTCTCTTAAGTGTCTGCTCAACACATTCTGCAGCCTCCAACATGCACCCAGCCCACTCCGAACCTGCAAGTGCCCGCAGCCGAGCTGGGGTGGCTCTTTCCGCCGTCCCACCAGGATCAACCGAGATGCACATGGACATGACATCATAGAGTGAGAGACAAGTTGCCACCCATGTCATGCATGGGCCAGGTGGCACAGAGAAATAGGCATGAGACCTCAACCATCTACATAAGTCTTCCGTTATTTGGATGCAGATGGGTAGATGCCATGCCCCCAAGCCACTCTCCTCTACCCGCTTTCCCAAATCTATCTTCTAGACTGACCATCGGCATTGACCGTCTGAAACTGTTCTTCCACTCTGAATGCAGGAGGGTTTGGGGCTTGTGTTTTATGTCTACCACAAAGACTGTGCCTTAGAGATACAACTACAGCTTCTTCAGTGCCCGCTAGATCTTCACTGTTGGCCATTAACCATATTTGGGTTTGTCTTGAGCATCTAGTCATGCATGCAGGGGCAACCAGTAAAGACCCGCACTCTTCCTGGTAGTGGCTGGCTCTGCTTGGCTGTCGTACACCCTCTTCTGCTCTTCCCGGTTCCCCTTCTGCTTCTTGAAGCGAAGGGCATCAGCCCTGGAGCTGCGCCCACAGGATCACGACATAGGGAACGATGGGCAAGGCCTCACTCAGGTGGTGTCAATTCCAACTATCATGGATAACCAGGCCAGGGCAATTGACCTTCCACCTGTTGAAGAAATTGACGTGAATGCACCTAGGTGGGTCTTGAAGCACCCTAGAGTATGCAGTGAGCTAGCATGGTGGAGACTTTGCCCACTGCCACCCATGCATTTGTGTCAATCTCCTCAATATGAAGGTCATTTTGACCAATGTACTTGGTACTGTCTCATCACCTGTTACGTATAGCTCTACCCGCAATCTATATACATATGATGTGTGAGCAAGGCCTACACAAGGCTGTCGAGGACCAGCGCTTATTCTTTATTTAATACCTTGTATCCTCCGAGAGAGATCATGTGTGTTGATCCTGTGTGCTAGGGTTTGAACTCATCTGTGTACTTGAAGTCAACCACCATACAGGCCAGCGGCTACATCATTGACCCCCTGCTGACTGTGACGCCTCGGTATGCCTTGTGTGGTTTGTCTTCTGAGAGTCGTGGGGCTCAGCGTTAGCCCATAACACGGCAAACATTAAGTCTGCCCGGAAGGCGTTCTTCTACATGTCAAGGCAATGAAGCTCCAAGTCCAGCAGGCCACACAGCCCCTCTTCTGTGGATCTCTCCAACACTAGGGTCTGCTTCTTCATGGCTAGTCTGATGCCCCTTATTTCTTGAACATGGTCCATGTCGACAGACCTCTCTCGGTGATAGAGCAGATATCCTCTGGTATGGGACTATGAGAAGGCGATTGGTGATTAGTGGTACACTCTCTGTGGCTGCCATTTTCTGGATCTTGGTTTCATGTCACCTTTGTGTTCCACGTCTTGAGGTAGCATAACCAGAGGAGGAAAGGCACGAGGAAAGCCTTAGACGCTCCCATCCTTCTGAGGGCCCAATCTGAGCCCTCCTCCCCATCACACTGGTGTTTCACACCGACCAGAGGCGCACTTTCCCTACTTTAAATTCTGAAAGATACGCTCTCTGACTCGTAGGTCAACTGCTCTGGTCGAATACCTGTTCCGTCTCCCGGGTTCAGGCCACTGACGCCATCAGGCAGAGCTTGTCCTCGCACAGAGGGATACGTGTACCCCTTTCTCCCATAGCTTTTGGACCCTATGGTAGTGGATTGTCAGCCTCCTGCACCTGTTTGGGAAACACCAGGACGTCCTTTACAAGGGGGCACCATCTTTATTATTTAATGTGAACCTGCCTTCTCCACTATCCCAGAGTAACCCACTCCCTTAAATCTTGACATTGGGTTGCTGCCACGCTTCTTCCTCGTCTCCTGTTGCTGCTCCACTGAGGTGCATTTTCGCTGCATTGTAAAAACGGGGAGAAGGGAAGAAAAAGGGAGTATAAAATGAGAGTATGTACGATGTACTCTGCTACGCCTACCCGCGGACTCACTACTCTTTCCATGTATACCCTTGCATTTTCATTACCCAGTCATTTTCCTTTGCATTTTCTGCAAATATGGACAAAGTACAAGTATCTAACAACAACATTTTCATTAGGGTAATTCAAATTCTGCAGAACTGTTCTTTTGGAGAAGTCTTTCAGTTGCTCCAACTCTGTTACCCTCCATCAGGTCCTATCATGGGGGCACTGGACAATCAAATCGCACAAGCTTACAGAACCTGGACTGGAGGCTCTCTGAGGTCAGAATTCTGCTGGTCCAGCTTCGGTCACATCCTTTCTTGGCTTCCTGGCAAGGGTGCTGAAGACAGTCAGAGCTTGCTTGCACACGAGGACTCTACCCGAGGAACAGACTTCCTCCTCCGGACTCGACAAGGACAGTAAGTTGTCCTCGTCTTCTTCATTGTGTGGTCTAGATCCTTCTTGCGTGCACACCCACTGGCGTAGCGGGGGGCCACAACAGTCCCTGCTGTGCGGAAGGCCAGCATATGTCCTGGGAGGGGGCCACTTACAGTAAAATAAACACAAATAAATTACAAATGTACAAATTAAAAAACAGAAAAAAATAGCCTCTTTCTGAAGTTACTCTGCCTTCATGAAGAAAGTAACAGAAACAATGTATTTATGAAGGTAGAGTGACTAGAAAAATATACTATTTCTTTATAAAGTCAGAGGGCTCCCCACCACATAACATGGAAGCCTAGAGAATGGAGGCATCCATGGCATAGGGTGACGGGAGCCCGGACTTCAAAAATAAATAGTTTCTGTTTGAAGTCACTCTGCCTTCACAATGAAATTATTTCTGTTCTGGTTCGGTCCTTTAACAGAAATATTGTAATGTGCATTAATTGTCGAGTGCATAATGCGGCCTGGGTATGGGTGTGTGAGTGTATGGTGAAAGGGTGCACACTCAAATGTATGGGTGGCTGCCTGGGTGTGTCTGTATGGTGAAAGGGTGCACACCTAAATGTATGGGTGGGTGCCTGGGTGTGCCTGTATGGTGAAAGGGTACACGCTCAAAAGTATGGGTAGCTGGGTGTGCGTGTGTGTGTGTTGTATGGTGAATGGTGTGTGCGCTTGTGTGCGTGGGCTCAACAAAGACTACATTTCAAGGGGGGCTAACCCTTCAAATGGTGGGAGAGGCGCTAACTTCACGGGTGGATGGGGAGGGGCAGACCTATTTGAATGGGGGCATCTAACTTCTTTATGCATTCTAATGAGACTATTCTAGTGCAGCTTCAACGTTACAAGCAGTTAACTCTCTCCTTTAAGTCTGAAAGCACCCACTTGTGTACTGCTGTGAGAATGAGCGGCCTCCTGTCCCCTCTCTACCTTTCCAATCCCTCTCCTGGCATGCAAGTACTAAACCCACATAATGATTTCAACTGCCTAGAAACTACCAATGAAATGTTTTATGTTAGTAATTGCTGGGCCTTTGTTCCCGGCGAAACAAAGGTGCTGTTTAACATCTGTGTCCTGTTCTGTCCAGCAACGGCTTTGTAGGTCAGCAAGGTTGAGTCAGCATACCCAAAAACATCAGGGGGTGGGGGAGAGGACTGGAGCCCAGTCAGATCAATTGTGTTGTTCCACTGCTTGTGTTTAATACCATGAGTACTTATTGGTAATCTTCATTACTCACAGCCCCATTCTTCCTCTTCCCAATACTTGTGTATGAGGCAGTTTGGGATGAGGTAGCATAACATGGAGGAAAGGCCTATCTTAGTTATCTGTAACCTTCATTACTCCTAGACCCACTCTTCCTCCTTCTAGTAATTACCTATGAGGCAAGGTGCCTCATACATCAGCACTGGGACAAGGAAGAGGAGCATGGAGGTAATTCTGGGCCGATGTGATGATTTTGGGGGCTGGGACAGGGTGGTGGAGGGAGAGGGCATGTGTGGAGGCGGCAGGGATTGTGCAATAAATCATAATGGTAATCCATCTCCATGCTAAGCAGGCATGATATGTGGTATTAGTGGCTAAAGAGGCATTTTGGTGTACCAGTCTAGTCATTTCTTAGTTTGGCTTGACATTTTTTAACTGGGCATCTCTGATAAAGCAGTACTGCTAAATGTGATTACCTGGCTAAACTGGCCTTTGGGTGCTGCCAGTCTAGCCGTTTCTTACTGTGGCATTGTATATTTGTCAGGGCATTTGTGATAAAACAACCATGATAAGTTTGACTGCCATTTTGGTGCAACCAGTCTAGGTATGTAATAATGTGGACTGCCATGCTTTTCTGTAATATATTATTACATGTCGGAACCAGTCTACAATGTGCAGCCAGTTGGACATGTTTACATTGTGGCATGGCATTTTTAATAGCAAAGCATTACATTAATTAAACCATTAATGTTCCTGTGCACTGTTGGTGGCTTGCATGCATTGGATTTTTGGACTGGTGTTACCCTACAAACAATTGGAAACGTTCTGGCTTTTTAGCCAATTATTATCAGAAAGTGTGCAGTATAATGCATTAAAACACATATGATATATATATATATATATATGTATATATATATACATATGCTTCTCCTAGCACAGTGTGCAGAGTAACTCTGAAGCGGCACGTTTGTGCGTATTATGGCAAGCTTGGTAATCTAAGCCGGCCCAGGGTGTGGTGCGACCGACCCATGCTTTGTTGCTGAGCTGGGGGTGCCTCAGCATGGCTCGCAGGGGGGCCCCCACATTTTGTGCTATGCCACTGTGCACGCTGTGCCTCAAATATCTCCTGTTTCACCTCCACAGCTGTTCTTGCCCCAAGTCATATCATTGGTTTTCTAGGTCTCTGTGCAGCTGGGCTGAAAGAAGTGGTTGAGAGGACTCTAGGTGTAAGTTTGTCGGCATCTGTGAATACAGATTCACCAACACTCATTCCATGCTGCTGGCTGGGCTCTAAGATTATCTTGCAGAAGAGTGAGTTCCTGAGTCTCCCATTTTAGGAGCCCCCGCACCCACTGCTGGTAACAGCCGCCAACAGCTTCTCTCCCGGTCCATGCCCTTAACTGGGGATTTGAACTATATATCCCAGACTCTAAGTTGTGTATGGTCAATGCCGCAAGGGAGAAAATGTGTCTGTGTCGCCCGTGAGAAAGGGTAATAACAAGATAACACACAGTTGCCGTCTGCGGAAACTAAACATGCCAGCCAAAGTGGTTGTAGGGGCGAACTCAAGTGCCTTGCAAATGGTCTCCACTTCTTTGATGCTTTACCCACAATCTCTTCCGCTTCGAGGTCTTCTCGACCAGGAGCCATATTGTATTGGGCACGTTGCTGTGCATGGTGGTGTAATGAAGGTGCTGATTCACCGCCAGCTAAGTGTGCACGCCCACCACCCACAAGAGTAAGCATGGGGAAACGGGGCCCCTTCTAGGGAAGAAATCACAGGGACACACTCAAGCTGCAGTCACCTCATGAAAGAAGACCTTGCGGCAAAACATAGGAGTAGAGATGCATTGGGTGCGCCTTCGACCCGGGGAACCTTTGCACATAGAAATATCCTAGATAGACACATTCCACAGGGATACCCTCAAGCTAGGCCTGCCAGGGAAAACCTTTTCTGAAACACGTGATCAGTACCCCATAGGTCGGGGAGGAGGGTGATGGAGCGCAAGCTGTGGATCACAAGCAAATCGAAGCAGCTAAGGCAACACTGCTGATGTAATAACGAGACAGCCAGCAGGCCAATCAAGCACGTGCTCGGGGGGGGGGGGGGTTGAGGGGAAGTGAACCTAAGCCAGAAAACGGCTCACATGTCCATGAGTGCCTATGGGCAGGTGGTCATGGGAATGGGGAGCTGAATAAAGTGGCCCTCCTGGGAGGACCAATCAAAACAGTACGTTTCTGTGTCCCTGGGAGGTGGCCAGCCTTCAGAGTATTCAACACAAGGGTTGCAAAGGCCGATATCCAGCAGGTATCATGTGAATGTCTCACATCCCACCAAAAGTAGGGTGTCTCGTGTCCTGTTTGCAATGGTGCTGACCAATGGCAGTATACTAAAGTTCTGACGGTCAGCACAAATGTTAGGAAAAGGCCTCTCCTGGTTCCTCTCCACCTTTTCTCATGCTCCTCGATACATACAGAAATGCTCGCCGTCGCAAGCCCAGTACTAGCATTTTCTTCCCAGCTGCCCGGTTGGCCGATGGGCATTTCATTGCACGTGTCTGGCATTTTGAGTCATGGTAGCAATCCCCGATGTGGGAGCCTAATGAATACCAAAGGATGGAGTCCTGGAGCATCCAATTTTCCAGATTGGGGCTCTCCGCTCTCCGGTTGCTGATCTGACTGTTTGGGAAAACACCTGCATGCACCTTCTTCCTCACGTGCTTTCTGTTAGGTGGTCTGAGGCACAGTCCACATTGTGGCCTTTCACAGGTCAACAGTCTGCCCACCCACTGCAGAGATGATCAAAGTTCCAGTATGGGAAAATATAAAGGACATAAGACTAAACCAGCTCTTCTTATTACTCCAATGTCCTATTTTTATGCTCACATGCTTTGCAGGAATGTTCATCTCCATCAGGTTCATGAGTCCCGGCCAGTAGGAAACAGAACACAGGGCACGATGCAGTAAAATCAAATTGGACAATGACTGGTTAAGACTATGTACACAGATTGTGTGGAGAATTTACCTTGACAAAAAGTGGATAGAATTCACCTCATTAAACGTTCGCAGCTTAGTTTTTGAGTGTTAATCGCATTGTACTGACACATTAATGTTCTTTTTGTCGTGCCAGGCCTGTTTTGGGGCATAGGGCCTGTTGGCATAGGTCCATGCAGCAATAGCACATTCATTGATATAGTGCAGTTTCTTGTCTAACATTTTACCTTATTAGAGAGTGATTTGCGCAGAGGAGTATCAGTCTCTCGTCTAAATCACTGTATGCACTCAAGATGCCAGAGTCCCTCTGGAGGGTTCCCCACGGGTTCTGGTCCTTGTATCATGTTTTATTGTATTTGTGTCATGTATCTCACAGACATATTTTTGGAGCAACAAGGTACTAGACATATGCTAGAGAGAAAAAGATGAGGGAATTTCATGACAATCCTTTGGCTACGGTGATCTAGGGACAGTGGTTCTTTAGTCACACCTTGGATCTCCCTAAAACGCAGGGTCTTACATTATTTCCTGAAATGGGTGAGAGCTGGAGTGGTCCAGATTGGAACTGCGCTGGTGTTCCAGTATTCTGGGGCATAGCTGGACACCTGCTTCAGGGTCTTCTCTGTGCGTACCAGTTTTATTTCAAGTCTTGTGATGGCCTGGCTCATGGAGCATTGTGTGCTACCAGAGGTGGTGAGTTTGGCAGCAAAGTTGGCATTGTTCTGCCGGAGGTTGCCCTATATGTGGTACAGGCAATTTTGGAGAGAATTCGGGTGGGGATAGGTAGCCAGAGTAGATCACGGAACGTGTAGGTAATCTGGTTGAATTTCATTGAACCTGCTGCAGTTGATGGACCACCTTGAGAGGGGCCAGTTGTACGTCAGGAAGCCAAGAATGGAGAGTAATTACCCCAATCAATGTGTGCAAACATAAATACCTGTGTTGAGGTCTATCAGTTCAGTGGTGGGAGGAAGGACTTAATTCTGTAGAGTAGAACCACCACTCGTTCTTTTAGCAATAGATTTCGAGGAGGCGTTCGATTCAGTGATATGGGAAAGTCTGTGGGTGACGATGCGACGCATGGGGATTGGGGAAACCTTTATTAGATGGGTGCAGCTTCTATACGAGGCAACAAAAGCGAAGTTCAGAGTGAACGGCTGGTCCTCCAGAACCTTTCCGTTGGGCAGGGGCACAAGGCACTACTGCCCGCTATCCCCCCTCCTCTTTGCGTTGGTGATCGAACCACTGGCACAATGGCTCTGACAGGTCACCCCATGGTACGGGTTCCGATGGCCAGAAGGACGAGAAGATAAGGTCTCCCTCTACCAGATGACCTGCTACTCTATTTGAGTAACCCGAATCTCAAGCATGCCCGATAGTGACCCGGATGCTGACAGCTTTCGTGGAATTCAGCGGCCTAAAACTAAACTGGGGCAAATCGATCCTTTTTCCAGTAAAAGGAGGCGACCGGGCAATCCCACGTGGAGTCCCTTATTGAGTGGAGAGGGAGGGTTTTCGCTACTTGGGGATATGGATCTCCGGGAATCTCTCTACCTACGTGTCCCATAACCGCTTCGCTTTGCTGAAGATGTGAAGCACTGGATGCTTCTCCCTCCCACAATAATGCACAGAACAGCGCTCTTCAAGATGCTGGCACTTCCACGTTTTATATACGTGCTGCAGAATGCCCCACACGCAATACCGGACTCAGAATTCCTTCGAGTAGAACGCCTCCATAGGAAATTGGAATATGGAAGGGGGGCAACCCCGTATCGCGCTGACAATGCTGCAGGGGTCCATTTGGGAGGGGGGTATTAGGGTCCCACACCTTCAGTCCTATTACTGGGCCGCCCGGCTCACAGTGGTCAATGACCTGCTTCATGAGGACCATGGACTCCCACACATTAGGGCAGAGACGCCAATTCTACAGGACACCCCACCACTCGTCACATTATATCAGAATCTCCCTAGGACCCCTCCGCAAACTATTTCCGCACATATCGCAATCATCCGGAGGCAAGCGCACGCACACATTGGCTGGGGGACTAGACTAACGGTGGCGCAACTCCTGTGGCACAACTATATGCTCACAGAAGTGCGGAAACTAACCCTAACGACCCGGTGGGCGGAGGCAGGGGTAACTACAGTCGGGGATGTAATGACAGACAGTTCCATCCTCCCAATTGAGGCACTGCAACAAAAATTTTGAATTTCCGAGAACGAGCATTATCACTATGTGCAATTGAGGCACGCCCTCAGTGGCCACATGCAGGCACTCACGGACGTACCAGAGTGCACCCCACTGGATCGTAACCTACTTCCACAGCACATCCCCACTAAAGTCACGTCAATTCTATATAAAGCCATAAATGCATTTGCTACTCCAGAATTGGTCAGCCTTAAAATTAAGTGGGAAAGGGAGGTTGGTGCTATAGAACCAGAGGACTGGGTTCAAGTGCTTATGCACCCGTGGGAAATCACCAAAGACTCCAAAATCTGATTAGTACAACTCAAAATACTGCACCGAGTCTACTATCCCCGAGTGGCCCTGTTCAGATGGGGGCGGGCCTCTAATCCCAACTGTCTGAGATGTCGGGGAGAGGAGGGCACCTTTTTCCATCTGTTCTTGGAATGTCCCCGGATAAAAACCTTCTGGACACAATGCTGTCAGAGACTGACGAGGTTCTTGGGTCGCACAGTGGCACTGGAACCTGCAAAGCTGTTATTAGGGGTCCCAGATGAAAACGACTCAAACAAATGGGAGGGTACCTTTCTGTCTACTACAATGGGCCTGATAAAGCGTGATATTGCACAAAAATGGGGAGCCCCGGACTGTCCGACCCTGGCCCAATGGACCGCCGAAATGGACACCTGCGCAGTGAAAGAACACAGAATATATACCGCACGGGGGCGCCCAGCTAAGGCTACCAAGATCTGGGGGAAGTGGGTGTGAACTGAGAGCTAGGGTGTTGAGGCCGGAGGATTAAAGGGAGAGTACTCAGCGATGTAGCACTCGGTTACACTGCTGTGAATACAAGTATGATGGGGCACAACAATGAAACCTGACGGTCCCGGAGAGGCGGCAATGAGGTGGCAGGGGTTGAGGGGGGGTTGTTTGTATGTTGTATACTGTCATTAAAAAGCAATAAAATGCAATAAAATATGATATAAGAAAAAAATCTATAGAGTAGTGTGAGGTTATATTAAGTGGTCTGAGACATTGTGTTAATATGCTGTTGGAAGGAGATATTACTGTACAGCATACAGCTGAGGAATTTGGCAGACAGGAGGAGCTGAGGAATGGACCCATGCAAGTACATGCCATTCAGCCATCCTTGGATGTTGTCCTATTTGGATGGGTGACCAAGGAGAACACATTTCATTTTTGTTGGGTTGAGCTTTAGAAATGCACTTGTCTCCACATTTGAATAGTAGCAAGGCATTTCTGAAGGCATGTAATGTCAGAGGAGCAGTTCACTCTGAGGTACAGCTGGATATGGTCCACGTTTTGGGGTAGAGAGTTCTTGGACTCATTGACCAGGGAAGAGGATTGAGCCCTCTGGAATGCTGCAGATATCAGAGTAGGAGTTAGAGCTAATGGTGCCCCCTGAAAAGGTTGGTACCTTTCCGACAGGTAGAGGAGAAGCAATCGAGTACTGTTCCTGAGAAGCCCATTCTTTGTGCGAGGAGGGTGGTCAGTGTGTGGTGGTCAGCTGTATCCCTGTAGGATATGCAAGCACTGCTCACAACTCTTTGAACAGGTGCCTGTGATGTACTAACCATTGATGGCATGACTCATGACCTTGACATGCCTGGTGTACATGGCCACATATGAGTTGGCTGGTGTTTTTCCTGATGCCTGTGTTCTTAGTCAAAGGATGGTGAAAGCAGTGCAGCAAATCGTTCTTGCAAATGTTCACAGTGTCTCCTCCTTGTAATGCATGCTTTGAGTCCTTCTCCCTGAGCTATGTGGATGGATGAACCTAGGTCAACAAATGAAACCAGCAAGTGTGTATTGTTTCATTTAAATCCATCTCCCCAAGGAGCATGACACAAGGTTGAAAACAGATCTCTCACCAGCCATCTTGCATCCGCATTCCACTCCAAGGCATGGTTCCTCGCCTTGTTTGTTAGGCTGAGCTCAATCAGGTACACCAAAGGGAGAACTTCACTTTGGAATGCATTGTGATATGACTAACACACATGAATGCCACATCTAAAATTGCAGCATGGCCCGGATATTCAGGGGCGCTACCAAGGGGAGCCGCGGCTATCCTTATAAAAACACTGTGCCCCTCCACCCCCCCACTCAATGAATACAACTTCGGCCGCATCGGGCCAGGACACCCATATGAAAACTATCTGGGGGCGCCGCTGCATGTATTGCACAGAACCTGACATTGCTGATATTGCCTGATGTCAAACTACCTACATCTGCCAACCTATTGAATGACTCTGGTACTCCTTCTGGATGTAACAGAAAGGAAATTCCACATAGTGTGCTGTGATGCCCATGCAGCCAAGGCTCTGAGCACTGGCCCACAGGTCCAGTGGACTCTTTCTCCCTATAGGCGTCTGTAGAGCCTGACTTCTGTAACTATAACTTCACTCTAGAAGTCTGGTACTTCTTTAAGGAGAGAATAAAGATTGTGTTGGAACTTCCCAACAGTGATCAGATTTTCCATAAACCGCCGGAATACAGGGTTTTAGACAAAATAGTGGGGCACACAATCTCTTGGCAAAGTTCATAGCCAGATTAACATCGAGCAACTGCTGTGTAATTGTAATTGGTTCTTTTTAACACGCTTAATACTCAAGAGGTTTCTAAGCGTGGACCCAGGGATCGAACCTGTGTTGCTATGATATGGCAGTCTTGCCTCCAAGGCAAGTGCGTTGGCCCTGAGCTATCCTCCCAAGACTTGTGATATTTTCGGTCATGCTCAAACACTTAATTAACACCGTGCTAGTGAATTGAGGGTTCGCAGCTGTGTACCACTGTAGCACAGGGGGTCGATATGGACTTTGCATTCCCATGCACTGACGCAGCTGCAGTATTTTCAGGGTAATTGGGTAGATTGGGGAGGTCATCTGCTTCTCTGAGAGTGAGGTTGCAACGTAGATGTTTTGCATCGTCCCACATATGTGCATGGAGTCACCATGTGGGAATGATGAGATGTGGTACCCAAGCTGCTCCCTACCTTCTTTTAGCAGAGTGTGCAAGTAGCCAAATTCGTCTGTTGTATTCTCTGCAAAGATTTTCGTAGCAGGCTAGCACAATATCTCGGCTCATGTGGGTGTGACAGTGCCGGCGAGATGGTGCTGAAGGTCTTCTGGATGCCACATAATCATGCAATGTGATTTTCCGATCTGCAACAGGAAGGCTGTTCCTCAAAGAGACTGCAGAAAGGGGGTGAGCTTCTGCTAATACCACACCCTCTGCATCTCTGGTGTCATTATCTTCTTCCTCAATATCGCTGATTTGCAGCTGATTTGCAGCTGATTTGCACATTCCCGTCTGGGCGGTGATCGATGATAATCAATGTCTTGATCATTGTCCATCTCATCGTCATCATCACTGCATGAGCTATCAGTGAATGGAGTAGCAGATATGGCGACCTGAGATTATGACTCTCCTCACGCTCACCAAGTATGCCTTGTGTTGTTCTTCCCTGATATTCTGCAGATAAGATCTGCAAGCCCCTCCACCCCCCCTTCTGCTCCTAAGATAGTGGATGGAGTTGAAAGTGCCACCTCCTCGATTGGTCTTGGTGCATGTTCACTGTTTTTGTGCAATACCCAAGCCTTTTCTTGTTCTGGGTTACGTACCCAGGGTGACTTCAGACACACGCTGTGGTACATGACTAGGATCATACCTTCAATTGACCACCTAAACTTCTGGACCTAACGTTTGCACACAGCCACTGCAGGAGCAAGAGTGAAAAGCTACCGAGCAACATGTTTCCCCCTGCCTACATCTCGTTTACGTGCTCACATTTTGTTCCAAATATTTGCAAAAGTGTGTTACCCATCTCTCCAAATCTCTGCAACTCTCCCAGAAAAATCAGGTGACTGTGCCTCTCGTATAAGCCCTCTTTAGGGATTCCAGCTTCTCTGACTCCTATTGTCAGGAGTCTCATGATAGCATGTGTCTCAACTACACACCTCAAGAGACATACACTGATTGTTGTGATACCTACCTCCCTGTATCTCTACGATTGAGACCGACTCTCACACAAACTGCACAAAGGGACCCCCGGTTCCTACTGCTCATCATCCCATCTGTCACTGGATGACACTTGACTCATCCCCTCTCTTTAAGAGGCAGCCACTGACCAGTAGGTCACTCACCTCACTGAATCTCTGCTACTGCCTCCCAGTACAATATGGCGAGCGTGACTCTCTGACAAACTGCTCTTTAGGAGTTCTCAACCCATCTCACCCCTCCCAAGTGTCGTCCAATGATATGTGTCTTGTGAACTAAATTCAAAAGACAATGACTGTTTATTTCCATATTCTCTGCTGCTCCGTCCTATTAAAATCCAGCGGGCATCATTCTTCCTCAGCCTGCCCTCAGGGATTCCCAACGCCTCACTCTCGACATCCCAGGTGCCAGCCGATGGCATGTGTCTCGTGCACTCACTCCCTCCATCCAAAATCTCTACTGCTCTCTTCTAGTTAAATCAAGCTGTCGTGATTCTCCCACAAGCTTCCCCGGGGGGTTCCCAGCACCTCACACTCTTTTTCCATGTGTCTCTCTCTGACTGGGTTCACTCACTATTTCTCCCTACCCACTCATGGCCCTACTATTCTAAATGTACCTGACACTCAAAAGGCCCCCTCGTCAAATGTCCCCTTGAAACCAAGCCAAGTTTATCCAAAGTCTGTCTCTGACAATCACCTAAAATTCTGGAGATGTGGGTTTATACGAGAAAGTTCATCCAGGTCTGCCCATGACTCCCCATGACATGACTCTGAGAAGACTAAAGGGGGTCATGTTACAACATATGATAATTGCATGCGGAAACCACTAATGCTTGGACTTCGGTGTTGCCCCTTCTGGCAAATTCCAACACTCACAAAGTAGTGTAATCGTGAAGAATCAAAGAAGACAAAATCACCTTTACTCTTCACTTTTACTATCCACTTTTACTATCCACTTTTACTCTCCGCTTTTACTCTTCATTTTTACTCTCCACTTTTACTCTCCACTTTTACTCTCCCCTTTTACCCTCCACTTTGTGAGAAATAAAATGCAGAATGCAAATTATTCTTTGCAGAGGGCATTTTATCATGGACTCCTATGGAATCCGACTGGTCTTCAGCAGGTGCTAAACTAAGGCGTATTCCATGGGACCTATTTGCTTTTATACCTGCTTGAAAATATCCTGAAGACATGAAACTGGGTGCTCTTCCAAGACGAAGGAGGAAAGCAAAGCGGAGATGTGAACCCTACTACCACAGAGGTAGGCTGCACCTTCAAGGATTTCTCTTTGCCAGCCATTGAACATTCTTATCGGGTGTTTTCACTCGCCAGGTCCAGCACATGGAAGAAAATATCAAAGAGAAGAAGTAACCAGAGGTGACGTCATCATGTAGCCTATTGCTCCATTCAATCATGACTAGGCTGGCGGACGTACGGAAACAAATGGACTGCATTACTCCCATCCTAGGAGACAGACGTTGACTTCCTTGGGGGCCATAATGAGGGTTGAAGTGATGGTTGGGACTGTACTGCAGGCAATTGTTTTTCATAGTTAATAGGAGGACTTAGCAGCACCCAACAGGAAATTATAAGAACGGAACATGTGACACAGAGGCTGAGTTACTGAGGAGCTGGAGCATAGTGACCTCTTATGCTTAAGAACCTCTTGGCTGGTCACAAATTTAAAATAGAGGATTGGGATTCTGATTCCTTGTTGAGCACCAGACTCTGGATATTTAAATGCTGGAAATTTGGAGGAAATGACACATTTTCCACAGATGATTCAGCATCAAAGCCATTCTTGTCACTCTTCATCGAGTGATTGGACCTACCTTTAAGAAAAGAATAAATAGCAGTCAACATGACAAGTCTATTCTTGATCCATATTCAACTTATATCGAGTGCACAGTCGCCATCTCATTAAATGAGCCTCCTCGATATTTACTTGAGCTGGGATGGCCCACACCACAGCATCACTTCCTAATGTCTTATCTGGAGCAAGTTAAGCTGACGTGCCTCTCTTGCAGGTGGCTGGATTCGTCTGAACAACAAGTGTCTGCTATCTGTTGCCAGCAGGGGACATATTGTAACATGTTTGCATATAATGCCATGTATCTGCAGAACTTTGCTCACTGATCATTGGGGTGTTTGTCTTGCATTTAAAGGTGCAGATAATTGGGGGATGTTTCGACAGATGTCGCATGGTGTGGACTTTTGTCTCTGCAATCAAAGAACGAAGTGACAGAAGTGACCATAAAATAAACCTCTCCCTATCGTGATGCTAGTTTCAGTTGCTAGATTGTAGATAAGGAGAGCAGCATGTGTACGCTTAAATAGTCACCCTTCACCTCTTTTAGTGCAAGAAGAGGCCAGGAGATGGTAAATGATAAACCCTAAGTGGGGGGAGAGAAGTGAAGTAAAAGACTAATAATGCCTGTTGCACTTTGACTGTCTTTGCAATTAATGGTATTTTATTGGTATGCTTCTTTTTATTCTTTGAGAGAGAGAGAGAGAGAGAGAGAGAGAGAGAGAGAAAGTGTGTGTGTGTGTTGTGTGTGTGTACTTTTTATAAGGCAAAGTGCTTTGACGCACAAACAAATATATACAGGATAGTTATGATGACAAATGTCAAAAGCTCACCAGGTAATTCCATGGAAGAAGGCCATAAAAAGGTACAAATCAATATCAGGGTAGATAATTCACTTTAAAAAGTGTTTAGTATTCAGTCGGGCATTTGCCATGATCGAAATGTTAGAGTATGAAGGCAAAGTAAAAACCCTGGGGGGGAAAGCATTAAGAAAATGCACAATGTCGTGAAAAATAAATAAATATATATATATATATATATATATATATACTTATTGGTTTCTGTTTTCATTCGTTTCGTTTCGTTCGTTCCAATCTCTCCCAAAGTGGACAGCTCATCCGATGATATACTGTTTGTAAAAACAATGCACCACTCGTTATGCGATGTAAAGTGATCTTGCATAGCTCTGTTCCACCCCTGTTGGTGTCTTCACTGCCTGTGGCTCGGTAATAAAAGGGGACGAGTGTTATTAGCGGGACAGTGGGAGAGCAAAGATGTGAAACCTGTGGTGTTGATGTGTGCGTGTTGAAGATAACAGGCTCTCGTGCGCCCATCTGCTTTCTGTGACTTCGGGGTGAGTAGGGAGTTTGGGGGGTCTTGGGAGCATGTCATCCATAGGGAAGAATCCAGGATCTGGTAGCCTGTGGCGCTTAGAGTCTTCTTAGCCGCTGAAGTGGGAGAGTGCGACAGGACTAAAGAGGAGAAAAGAAGAGAATGCAAGGTAGCCAGAGAGGAGGAAGAGGGTGCCAGAATGGTGGCAGAGGAAGGAGGCTGCAGAGGAGCTAGAGAGGGGAAAGATGGAATAGCGGGAGAGGAAAGAAAGTTAATAAGGTACAGGAATCATCCATCAAAAAGGAGGAGGCTGGCCTGAGGGCCGTGGTCCAAGACAGTACCATTTAAGTAGACATTAATGATAGTCTTTGAGTATTGGAAGGGGGCCAAGAGGGCTTCCAACCGGGCGACACAATTAATGGGAAATGGGAGAGGGAACGACAAAGAGGATGTTGGTAAAGGTCTGTCTGGAGGAAGCACCCGTATAGGTATCAGTGATGGCTAAACGGCATGACCTGTAGCAGCTGGTGGTGTATATATGTTTCTATACTGAGGTGGCAGGGGATCTTAGAGGGGGGACATGTAAGTTGGGGGAAGAACGGTGTAGGCCTTCAAAGGTAAAACAACCTGCGACCCTGCACTCCTATCCGTAGACATTTGCAGCTAAGACCCATTTCTCCAGCTCACAATTCACCCAGTGAATCCACTCTCCCCGGCTCTCTCTTTCTCAAATAGAAACATTCTATAGCATGAAATTTGAGGTACGCGGTTACCGTACTCTGTTGGATGGCTGGCGGAGAGGTGCCTCAAACCTCACTCTTATATGCCCAGACGCTCTGCACAGTGGCCTGCTAGGACTTGCTTCCCCTCGTGGCAAAGCCAGGTGTTTGTCAGCGGTCACGGCAGAGCCCAGAATTCCTACTTGTTTCTCCCAGGGGTCTAACCTGTTGTATCCCACAAGCCCCAAACTCTTCTCACACAGGGCACCCATGATAGATGTATGCACTGAGCACCCAACTACAGCTCACATGTAACGGCACATTCTAATGCCAGTTTCATGCCCATCGGCTCATACCTAACGACCACACACATTGGCAGATGGCTGGGCAACTGGGGCATAAGGCGGCAAAATGATTATCCAAGAATAACACCTTGTGGTCACCGAGACAAGCACGGGATAGTATCGGAGCACAACTGCCCTGTGTTCTAGATGGAGCAGGCATGGTCAAGTCCTAAAAAAAAAGTGGGGGACTCATTAACATAGCAATTGAATGTGACGCCAGCAGAAATTAGCATATCAAGGTGCCTGCTGAAAAAACTGAGGGCACTCGTGAAAAAAAAGGGGGACTCTGTCCACCCCCGTGTACCCTTGACTCGAGTCCTGGCTAGCAAGGTTCACGGGGTGTTTTATATAAATGTATGTGACATAAAGGGCGCCGGCCGTACTCACACAACGACTCCACACCACAAAGAAACAGAAGTCCCTGCGCTGGTTGTAGCATGAAGCAATACATATACTGGCACTGTGCTAGTTTCTCAAGGCTCCCAATATTGGCAGAAAAGGGAACTTGAGTCCAAAGGGCTAAAGGGATTTGACCAGCATGGCACAATGGATGCAATTCCCCCAAAGGTTCTTCCCACCTGCATCTGGCGAGTCCATGTGAAAGTCAGGAAAACACACACATTTAGCATGCGTGAAAAGTCACAAAAGCTCCTTCTGTATCTGTTTACACACATATGCGCGTCAAGGGCATTCCAGGCAGTTACTGGCGCACCCCCACAATGATTACCTTGATGGTACAGGGATGCACTCTGGCACGCCTTAGCGCTCGAGCTGCTTATCGACCTATGCCCAGCCCGGACACAGGCCATGAACATGGAAACTTGCAGTGCAGTCCGAGAACTTTGGGAACTCCTGCCCGCATTAAAATGCCACAAATCTACACTCACAACATAATGGTTAGCATTGTTTGTACATAGTTTCCAACACTGAACTAGGGGTGTAATGTGCGGCCATGCTGGCCTCAATTTACTAGTCGTTGGTTGTTGGGGTTTGCTGATCATTTTCCAGCAACTCGGCCTATATGAAAAGGCGAAAGGGGCTGGGGCAGGTTCACCCGCATGTCAATGACATTTTCCATCAAGCGGTTGCAGTGTATATGTTCCATACAGGCACTGTCTGAAACAGTGAAAGGTAATGACTATTAGCACATGGAAGCCATTATTGACCTCACCATAGCCAATCTGAATGCTTGAAATTAAGTCAATAACTAGAGTTATTGGCTGCATTCCGAACATTGGGCTTCATTCCAAGCCGACCGTTCCGGTATTAAGTATACATGGATACTGGCACTTTACCTGACCGGCCGACTACAGAAAAATAGTAATACCGGCACCAGTGTTACGGTGACGGTAATCAGGGAAAATATGGGACTCCATGGACAGAGATTAACACCATCACTCCGGCACTCATAATCCAAGTGCCGGAAACAGGAATAACATTTGCCGGTATCCTGTCGGGTTTCCCGCCAGGATACTGACAAACGTATAATGAGGCCCATTGTAACCTTAAAGAGAGCTGACTTTGAAATACACAAAAAAACCATTAGAAGATTCTATATTTCTAATAATTCAATAAACATCTTGTTATGTTTTTGGTTATAATGTTAAAGAGATTGAATTGATGGTTGTAGATCTTGGTAAGAGTTGGGCAGGTAAGATATCTTTGTTCATTTTCATATTGATTCCAATAGCGTACTCACCAGGCCCATTGGGTCCTGATGGGCACCTAGTGTGGTAGGAGTTCCTTAATATAACACAATCCCTTGACGTAGAATACCTTAAGTGAGATAAGTGGTATTCTAGACCAGATTTGTTTGCTAGTGTTTTCTGCAAGCCTGTTCCCATTATCTGTGTATTTTCTATCTCTCTACCTCAATCAGGTTAGTTCCCTGCTCCCCAAGCAACCCTTCAGACAAAAGATCATTCCATTATTTCACATGTTGGTTACTGAGGTGAGTAGACAACCCAGGAGAGGTCTAGTTTTTGAACTTTGTTTTAGGTTTGCCACACAATATGCATACTGTGGTCTAAAGGTAACACCTTACCTGGAGCCTGCAACCGCTGATTGAATTGTAGCAGAAGGAGGACCTAACGTAATGTGTTGGTCGAGTGATTGAGTACCCCATTTGCCCTGGGATTATTCATTTTACCCATGGTGATTGAATTGCCCCCAAACAACCAAAGCCAGGCAAAGGTAAGAGATTGCTGGTTCCGGGAGACATCAATAGCACCTTGGTGCTGCACTAAGACAAGCATATCTTTCCTGCATCACGAATACAGGCTCTGGGAACTTCCCAAGAGCTCATCTTGGTCACCTCAATGTACACGCTGAACCCCCACAGTTCCTCAAGGTGTTCTCTTCATGCTTGATTGTACTGTGGATATGCAGATGGGTTGGCAGTGCTTCATGTGAAAGGATCCACGCCATTGCCGGGTGGTGTTGGACACCCATCGCTTCTCTCGAGACCCTTGGTCATGACCTGGTGGTCCACCACACCACACGCAGTGGGCAGGACTACGAGGAATAATGATGCTGGCTGATTCTTCTCTAGGATGGACAGGAGGTCTGTGCAGATACCCGCTGATAGGGACTCCATAAGGATTCAAGGTGTTTAGTCAAGGGAAGGGACATATCCTCCCTACCTCTCTTACACCTTCGGCAAAACCTCTCAGATTTGGTGTGGATCCTCCCATATCCTTCATATTTAACCGCTGCAAATCTACCAAATGCCCTTTATTAGGTGAATAGTATGCAAAACCAAAATAATGGCCTTCATTAAACTTCATCAAACGTCTGCACACCCTTCCAATGGAAGATTTCTCTCCGGCAACACTGGAATTGCAGTCTTCCCCTCCTGTTCCCTCTCTGCCCTGAAGGTCATCCTTCTCTCCACCGCCTGGCCCATCGCGGATTCTGGAAAAGATGGCCACATCAACCTCATGTCACTTGATCTTCATTGACCTTCTTTGAACTTCAATGCATCATTTGTTCTTTTGTTTTAGCGATTTCTATTATTTTCATTTGAAAAAAATAATATCACATGTCAATGTAAGGAGGAACAGTCTGTATACACGCACACATGCACCATATAAAGCAGTAGATAAAAGTTACCGCAGAAGTAGCCTGCTATCCAAGGGTCCTCCAATCCCGGCGCATTTCTTCACAGATCATCCTAGCTTTGTACAACAAACTATGAACACCAGACATTCTCAGCTTCTGCCAAATGACCCCTATTTTTGTTGTTATTCATCCCATACCAGTCTCCCACTGTTGAAGTTATCGGTTTCATAATGTTGCAATACATACAAAATAACAGGACAACTCCCATTTCAGCATTAGAGTGATGCAGTCCATTAATGTTCAAAGCACCACGACGTATGTTCATGCCATTCCGACACACACAGTCAATGCGTTCCGACGAGGGGAGGATAACTTCTTCGTCTCAAGAACCTGTGCATCAATGATGGGTCTTATTTAGCATGCACATGTTCGGATGTGATAGAGTGGGATGCATGCGAGTTATCCACTAAGGCGTGTTTCTACTCGGCCTATATATCATTGGACTTCACAGGCAATAGTATTATCATGTTGGATTTTTTTCAGGATAGTTCTATTTCCAATGGCTTTACTGCTCAAAATATAAGAAGACCTTGGGGGTCATTCCGAGGTTGGTGCAAAGGGAACGACGACGCTGGTAAAGGAATACCGGCATCGATTACCGCTACAGTCTATTCTGACCAGCCAGACCGCTATTAGCGTCATCGTAAAGTACAGTGCCATCAATAGCGGTCTGGGCGCGGGCACGCGACCCATCATGCCGGCAATAACGGCATGCCGTAAACTGGAGTAGATCATCGGTGAAGCGGACATGCAAATAACGGCATCATGAAGGCGGGAAAAGTGGATACTAGCATGCCGTAAATACCGGTATCGCAGACCAACCGTAAAATGCCTTGAGCAGTGTTTCCAACTGCCACAGGTGCACACAATCAGCACAGGTGGAGGCAATGGAGTATGGCCCAGTACAAATGGAGCACAACCACACACCACACCCCCACCCGAACCATGATGATTCCAATAGTGGTAGCATTCCTGGAGCTGGAGGACATGCTTGCATTGCCACAACATCAACAACAACAGCTGGCACCACAGAGGAGGCGCAGGAGGAGAAGGAGGGTGAAACAGGCCGAGCATGGCCCACAAGTACAGCCTTCGTTACCACACCGGCAGCCCCCAATCCCTCGCATCAGAGCCAGTCCTTTCAATCTAAGCCCTGAGCATGTCAACACCCTGTACCGTCTGGACTGGGACACCATCACCACCATTGTGGACCTGATACACGACGACATAGTGAGCCTCATTGAAATACGCACCGCCATACACCCTCTACTGAAGGTAGTGTCTGTGCTCCATTTCCTTGCCACAGGCACCTACCAGCACACAGTGGGGCACATACATGGCATATCACAACCCTTATTTTCTCGCATTCTGAACCAAGTGCTGGATGCCCTCCTCAAGCACACAAGGGACTACATATCCCTACCACGGACTCCCCAGGAGATATTTGATACAAAAGTTGGCTTTCATGCACTGGCAGGCATGCCAAATTGTGTAGGTACCCTCGCCTGCACCCATGTGGAGTTGGTGGTCCTGCATGCCATGGAGGTGGTGTACCACAACCGCAAGCGATACCACTTCATCAATGTGAAGATGGTATGCGACACCTGCAAGATCATCACACATTCTTGTGCCCAATTTCCCGGATCAGCTCATGACTCTATGGTCCTGCGGAACTCGACGCTACCACGCTTCATGGAGTGACATGCTGGATGACGTGCCTGGCTCCTTGGTAAATTGCAGGACTGGCACATGGCATTGAAATAGGGGGAGAGATGCACACACCACCATGCTGCCAATATTGATGTGACAGCACGATGTGCACATCACCGAACACTGTGCCCCAAAGCATCACAAACGGTACATGACACCCAAATCCCATATGAATGATGTAAGGTCGACACCTATCACTACATGACTAACAGGAAACCACCCCACATCCCACAACACGTGCACCACTCATCAGCGGCCGTCACCCTCCGTAACGCCATCCAGCACCTTGCAGTGCATATGCACTATGTTGCTGTCTCAGCATATCACCACACAGGACAAGCATCCCTGGGAGTGCATCAAACTGAACCAACTAGGGAATCCACTGTCTGTCACAGGGCCGCCACACCCACAGGAGTGCTGCATGTCACCATGGGAATGATCAGCACTGATTGCCCAATATTGCACAGACTACTGCCAACGCTCCCTCTGAGTAAATCTCACAGAACACAACACCTCACTAATTTGACAATGACACAGCTGTATGCGCACACAATGCATGTGCAACAAGACGTCAGTGCACTCCATGTATCATCTTGAAGATGCAACTCACACCATTAGTCCATGGCACAGGACACATTGAGGGACTGAAAGTTAGTGCGACTAACATTTAACTTTTATTGCCACTCATGCAGGTGATAGTGGCTATCCCTTGAAGCCGTGGCTCCTCACCCCTGTCCGAAATCCACAGAACAGGCACGAGGAGGACTACAATCGTTCCCATACCCGTACCTGTGTGGTCATCGAGCAGACCTTTGGCCTGTTGAAGGCACGATTTCGCTGCCTCAGCCGGTCGGATGGGGCACTCCTCTACAGGCATGAGAAGGTGGCCAGATCATCATGGCATGTGTCATGCTGCACAACATGTGTATCCACCGGAATGTGCCCCCTCCCCCTGACATTGAACTGCTACCACCTGGTGATGATGAAGGGGATGAAGAAGATGGGTGTCAGGACCCTCGCCCAAAACTCCCTCTGGCAAACCCATTGGCCAGGTGGAGTCAGGACCCGGGTCTCTATAGCCTGGCATCCTCTTCAAAAGCCCTCATGGGGCCAGTCCTGGCACCTATGGAGCCAGGCTCATACACCATGAAAAACAATGTGCATGGGAACTAGTTTATTGTATTGTCAGCCAACATGGAGGCATCCGCATAGCTTGGTTCCTAAGAACCAGGCTATGCGGTCCAGTGTTTTGGGTGTGGTAGCCTAGGGACTACTTTACCTGGACTATTTTGTTGGGGCTATTTAAACCACACCCGAGCAAGACAACACGCTTCGCGTTACTTTACAGCTTGCAACGTGACACTCACCGTGTCCAGCTATTCCCTCGAACCTCGGAGAAGCAGAACCTGCAAGGAGACAAAAGGAACATCATTAGCAGCAGCATCTTACCTGCAGTCTTCATCTTTAAACACTCACAGCTACTGAGAACAGCTTCCTCGAATCTGCACGCCTCCTGGACAGAATGACCTGAAAGAGGAAGATAGAGGCAACATTAATGAAAGCTGTAGAGACATTTACAAAGTACAAACTGCTCAAAAGGCTTACCTGGCTGGTCGCCTCTGGGCTGGCACCACACCGGACATTCCACTCGTGCTGAAGAACACTGCGAGCTACAAGGAAGGAAAACACAGGTTAGCAAAGGCAAGACTTTGCAGCGCTGCGCTTAGCGCTTACTTACCGCATCATAGCGCTCTTAATGCACCATCATTTACCAGCAGGGCTCAACCAAGCCAGTTCGCAGCACTGAAGCTCTGCATACCTAAGGGAGAAAAAATAGACATTTTAAACAAAGAAAGGCATGCAGTATAGCAACAAAACTAAAGAACAGCAGTAAGACCTACCTGAACAATATCAAACAGGCCAGCGTCAGAGAAGAACTGGACCGCACTCGCCATTAAAGACAACGCGCCCCTGCAAAGAAGGCAGCACGCATAATTCTACCACAAGGTGAGGAGAGGGCGCCAGAGGGACTGAAATCATATGGAGCTGGAGGGAGGATGCTTACCCCAGTCGGTCAGTCTTGAACACAGTCCTCCTGTCTTTTCAGGCAGAACCTTCCCTGCAGACCACATCAGGGCAAAGCTGAGAAGCATACCAGCAAGTAACCCGGCTGGGTGGCATCCCTGTGGATACCAGGTGAGCGTAACAATGTGGCCAGACATTATTGCGGTGCCGATGCACAGGAGGGACGTGCTGTGCGCCAGTCAGTGATTGCACAATATTTCTGACACACATGGCAGCAGAGGGTGACACGATAGTTGGACAGAGGGTACTGGGTGTGGGGGTACATGAACACTATGCTCTGTATATGAATAAATGACACATGCACAATGATGAATGTCCACTCAGGTCTTGCTTTTCACACAACGGGTGTATTAAATATAACAATGTTAACGAAAGTGCAAAAACCCTCCACCACCCTCACCCCCCACCCCCTACCTCTCCCCCCACAACTCCCCCACACACCCTCATCCCCCTCCCACACACCCTCACCCCCCTCGAACTCCCCCCACAACTCCCCCACACATGTCCCATCAGGTGTACAATGCCTACATGAGGCTGCCCTGTCCATCAATTGGCACTCCCTGGTCCAGGTGGCGGCATGTCTTGGGAGCGCAGGGTACGTGCCGACCTGCGGAGCGGGCTCGTCTGCATTGAACTGGAAGATGATGGTGTGGCCGCCTGCTGGATTGGGTAGCGGGATGCCCTGCCTCCATGGCATCCGCTATGTGGCCTAAGACCTGCCGGAGGGCCGAGACCTCCTCGCAGAGGCGGCTGCTGTTGTCTGCAAACGATTTGGCAATGGAGGCAGTGTTGTCCGTGATGGACCTGCCTAGAGAACCGAAGTTCTCACGCCACTCCCGTCTGGCCAGTCTGTTGTCTTCGACAAACTGCCGCACAAGTACCATAAGCTGTTCCGACCGCTGCGGCCCTGCGGGTGCACCTGTGGATGTTGTTGGTCCCTGGCTGTCCTGCTCAGCCTGCTCAGCCCCCCTAGTTGTCAAAATGGGACTGAAGTGCCCTTCCATCTGCTCCTGACCAGAATGCTCCGGGGTGGTGGCGTGCTCTGTATCGAGGGACGATATTTGTGGGGATGCCAGTGGACTTGGTGTACGTACCACTTCCGATACATCATCCTCAACGGGCACCCATATGTCATCCTGTGGGTCCTCCACTGCCAGGGGTGCTGTGGCTGCCACCTCCCCAGCCAAACTGGACTCCTCTGAATGGGGTGCCTCGCCTGATTCCTCAGGAAGGCCAATGGGTGGTAGTGGTGGTGCTTCACCCTCTACGGGTCTTGGTGGCACCGGTGTAATGGGTACCTGGGGTGGCTTGCCTGTTGGTGCACAGCGGCCCCTGAGTTGTCCTCTCAAGGTTGAAGGGCGGTTGGCATCATCCCGGGACCTCTTCCGGGGTGTGGTCTGTGCAGGGGTTGCATCCTGCCCATCGTTGTCATGGTCAGAGCCTGTGGGGGTCGAAGAGAGGGACGGGATGAGTGATGTTTTGATAGGCATCATACATACATTTGGACAATTGATCATCCACACAATTGGGGGTAATGGGCATTTGTGTTTGGATGAGCATACGTCAGCGTCACTCATGTTGGCCATGAGCAATGCTATCTGACATGCATAGTATTTTGGGCCTGCACACTGTGTCACTCATGGCATTGACATCTTCGTGTGGTATGTGTCAGGTATGGCATTGCCTTGCAGCAGGCATCTGCATGTGTCTGTGATGCGTCCGCCTACTTTGCTGGGAGTGTGTGTGTGTTGGACCATGGCTTGACTATTTGGACTGACATATTGGTTGACTTTCATCAGACTTGGCATTACAATGTTTTCTTAGGGCACTCATCTCCATCGCCCGATGTTGTGGCACCACACTCCATCTAACCAACACCTTCTACCCCCTCCATTCCTATCATGCTGGCGCAGATGTCCTCCCATGGGGTGAGCTTGATTGGTGAGCTGGGACCTCCTCCTGTTCCCATTGCCTGGCTCTGGTTCACTGACAGAATATTTCGTACTCTCAGTCGCAGGTCCTCCCAGCGCTTGCAGCAGTCTTTAATTGTGCGTGAGGTGTTCCCAACAGCACTGACCTTCTGAGCAACCAGTGCCCAGGTCTCCTTTTTCTTCATACTGCCTCCCTCTTCATGTTACTGGAGAATACTATGACAGCATGATCCTGCAGTGTGTCAACCAGCATCTGCAGCTCATCCTCATTAATTCTTTCTTTCTGCTGGCGGGCAGCTCCCTTCTTCAGGGCCTTGGGCATAGTGGGCATAGTGGTGTAATAGGAGGATGTATTCACGACAACAACAGAGTCCAACGGGTCCTGTGTGGTGAGGATGGCAATGGATTGTGTTTTTAAAGATGGCCGCCATGCTCCTTCCGTTCCTGTGCGATGACGCTATTTCCAGTTCCGCTTATTAGCAGTGACCGTTATTAACGGTCATCACTAATGGACACACTATTTATGCCATGCCGGTAAGGACCGTTACTTACCTCCAAACTCGGAATGAGGTCCCTTGTCTCTCACTAGTGGATAATCTTGAAGTATCATTGGAAATTAGCAAGTTATGGGACTCTTGTGTTCAAAATACATCCAACCCAAACTTACTGATAACAATAATGATGATAACGATGTATTATTTACATATTGCTTTCGTCAAAGCGCTGTCCATAGAACAGTCACATTAAATGATTATCACCCAAGCGATGTTAACCCATCATGAAATAGTCCTACACTCTATGCATCAAAACCCTAACATTGATGTTTCTACTCCAACAAATATTATTGCCCCATTGAGAACATTTTATCAGAAGTCCATTACATCCACCGAATTCGAATATTTTGGATAAAGGAATGTTTCAGAAATTAAAAATATTTTTAAAGCAAAAGTCATGTTGGCCAATACTCTAACAAAGGTGTCACTAGCCATAGCTTTCTCCAGTTGTAATGCGCTATTCGTTATAGTATTAATGTCTCTGCTTGTTAAGCTTGTTCATCAAAATGTACAAATTTTGTTTAGTTCTATACAACCAGTAAGGCCTACCTGATCCTCAAGAGAGGTGGGAATCCCTCAGACCCCTCTGCTTTCACTCCACAAAACTATAACGCTACACTCACGGAAAACATTGTCCGCATCTCCAGTTTTGTAACTTTCATGCCTAGTTATGTCTCTGCTTGGTATGTAGGAAAAAAGGAATATGTCTAGTGTGGCTATACATAATTATTTCAGTAGGTTTTGGTCATGTTGTATCACAGCAGCTCTCTTGTCACTATACATCTTATACATTCATTGACCGCCCGAAGTGAAGGAAAAAAAAAAAGTCATGAAAAATGGCCACCCCCATAAAAATAGAAAAGGGAGTATGTCACTTTTCAGATGAAGGTGGCTATTTTGGAACTTGTTTTCCACGGCCACTGTCATCCTAAAAGGGACTTAGTCCCTATTCTATTTAAATTGTGGTGTAGACTCTTGGTCGCCTCTGGTCACACATCAGAACTTCCAACATTGCAGAGGGTCTGAAACAGGTGTGGGTAACGCCCTTGCTGAAGAAACCCTTCCTAGATTCCAACTATAGGCCTACTTCCAATGCACCATTCCTGCTTACACATCTGGAAAAAGAAGCACAAATACAGTTCCAAGAACATTTGGGAACAAAGCAACTACTGGGAACAGGCAGTCAGGTTTTCGCCCTCTTCGAAGCGACGAAATGCCCCTTTTGGATGTTAGGACACACTTTTTGGAAATCATAGACGGTGGACATACAGGGATTTTGATGCTCCTAGAACTGTTAGTAGTTTTTGACATCCTCCACCACAGTTTATTATTAGAACGGTTGAGGGTTGCAGCAGCAGTGTCAGAGGAGGTGGGGCAGTGTCAGTGGAGGCAGCAGTGTCAGAAGAAGTGGTTTCCCGGTTTGATTATTTCCTATTCATTAGACTCTCTGGCGTTAAGGTCTAGTCTTGCATGTCAGTTCCCGAGGGTAACATGTGGCGTGCCAGACGGTTCATGTATTTCCCGATACTTATTAGCATTCATATAAAACCTTTACATGACATGTTAATTAATCTAGGGGGTTTCAGAACTAAGCTGATGACGCCCAGATTATTATATTGGTTTTTTTGTAATTGTAATTTCGGTTGCATTTATTTATGTATTTGCTTTTTATAACACACTTAATACTGGGGTTCGGTTTCTAATCACGAATCCAGGATTCGAACCTATACTGCTCTGTGTTGTCTTGCTCCCAAGACCAGCACGTTGCCCCTGTGCTATCCTCTGTTCATAAAACAATCTTATTGAAATACACAATTTTACAATTAAAAACAATTCAAATATGCAGACACCCAGATTATATTATAGTTGAAGAGGAAATTAGACGGGAATGCAGACTTTCCTCCCTGAAATCTAACTTTGGATGGGGTCACATTGGTTAGGGGTCAATCATCTCAAAACAGAACTTGTTTTAATTCCACCATCACATAAGATGTGGAAACAGCTCCTGGTTTCTGTAGAGCTTTCACCTAAAATATCTTGGGGTAATGTTTGACCTGTCCCTGTCTATGGCTCCACATGTCAGCAATCTGATTAGCGCAACCCATTCTGATCTAATGATTCTTAGCTTTGTCCATTTCTATCAGAGTCTGCTTGGACTACTCTAAGCAGGGCCATAATGGAGCGCATGTGGATCATTGTAACTGACTCTACCCAGGAGCTACTAATTATATAATTCACCACAGACCCTGCAGACCAGGGCTCAAGCCGAGGGTACACGCGGGTGGACGGAGTACCCCACTTTATTCAGAGGGGGACTCAGTCCCCCCCAGCTAAAAGAGAAACATGGATGTCCTTTTTGAATTTATAAAGATCTCAGGGATCAAACCGCAGTCGTCAGGTTTGTAGACCTGGCCCTTCACCACTGCAGTACATAACCTGATCAAAAATAACAAACAACTAAAGGTGAAATATCCCATTTCGATACTGCAAGTCCCAGGGAAAACATTTGTATTGGTTCTTGGAGTTTAAAACATGCACACCTTTTAACGTTTTCAAAATCACTATTAGAAGAAAATATCCTGTCTTGGTTTTGTGTGTGTATTGATTTTATGAAAGGCAAATGCAATTAGCCCTGTTCAATTAGGGTGGTTATGCAAAGCCAATTAAAAAAATAAAAATGTGCATATTTCACCTTCATATGCTAATTTCTGACGATGTCACATCCGATTGTGTTTGTTGATGAGTCCCCCCACTTTAATTTTTAGGACTTGACCCCTGCTGCAGACTATCACTGCTTGCATTGTTACAAACAGCAAGAGGTGAAAATGCATGTCCCCCATTTTACAAAAGCTTAATTGGTCGCCCATCCATGCTAGGATTAAATGTAAAATGTTACCCTTGATCCATGCAACTCTCTATGGCACAGCTACTTTATATATGAGCAGAAGGTTGCATGGCATCAACTAGCAGACCCCTTAGATCTTTATCCCGCCAATCATTGGCCATTCCAAGGTTTTTCAGATCAAGGGCATATGGCAAATTGTGCACAGTAATTGTGGCCAAGCTCTGGAACGGTCTTCCTTCAGTCATCAAAATGTTTAATCTCAAGCATTTCAGAAAATATCTGAAAATCCTTTCTGTTCATGCCTGCTGAGAGTGGTAGTCTTTAAACCAGGATAACCCCCTTGGTGGCCAGATGGATACACTGAGTGCTGAGAAACCTTTAGGTGGTAGTTGCATCTCAAGACCTCTACCTAAATTTGCAATTTGAATTTGAATTTTGGATCTTAGACAGTTTATAGAATTGCAGAAGCAGGCCATCTTCACCTGGAGATCGCTATCTTAGAACTAAGCAGCCATATTGAAATCGAGGCCTATTGCAGCGCTGCAGCCAGAACAGTAGGCCCAGGCGATGACCGTGGAAATAGGCTTGCAGACAGTAAAATTGGTTGCAACATGGGCAGCAGAGAGAAAGGCCAAAGCCGCAGAGATTCAATAACCTTTCATTGTCTCATGCTGACAGTATTTGTACCCCAAGAGGAATGCACCTTGCAAGGCCATGAGGGGGCTGAGAGCTCCCTGCAAAGAGTGATCCCACAAGAAGGAGGGCACGAGCCTCCGACCTTCCTCAGTCCACACTTTAAGTTATAGTGCCCAGATGCCCCGAGACCCAAGCCCCAGACCACCAACCATAAAGCTGTTACACCCCCAATCTATTAGAAAAGATCAGAAAGCAGAGACAGGCTTCCCCCACTATTCAGTCATTTGATTTGTGCTGTGTGGTGCTGGGAGGGGCAAACAACAAATATAAAACGAAGTTGGGGAGATTTGGAAGGGCGCTGACGCATCTGGAATCGAACTGGAGTTTGTAAATCGTGGTGGCCTCAAAAGTATCCTCCTAGCCCATGTTTGCAGTTCTAGGTGTACACTGTGTTAGAGAAACAGAATGTATTGTTTTATATTGTTAATTGCCAATAAAATACAGCTTTGTGCCAGGTGACGTACAAGGAGGAGCCCACGTTGAAGAAGATGGACAGAAGGGGCTTGAACCAATGGCCTGGCATCCCTTATGGAGCAGATTGTCTATGTTTAGGGTCGCACCAACCAGCCATTTGTATTTGTAACCTATGTAACCTACGTCACTGATGATGCTGTGTGTCCTTTTAAAGTGGTGCTTGTGCCGATTTTGCCAGAACATTTGACAGCAGCAGAGTACTTTGTTGGTGCATCCCATTTTTGTGTGGAAATAAACCTTTTTCTCCTTGCAAGAGGTGTGCTGGTCATTTTTCCTAAGTGGGTCATATTTTTTCTGGTGTGAGCGTTGAGAGGTTTCTCTATATTTTTGATGACCCACGACATGATCCCAGTGACTCCCGCAAAGACGGAGGCTTCCAGGCTGCACTTCTGGAGGGGCCGCGTCCACCTGCAAAGACCAGTCCCAAGCGCACAACCTTCAGTGGTGTACAGGAGCTATTTGACAGAATACCTGTCTGCTCTTTGGAGCCGGTAGCAGCTCCTAGGAAGGTGCATGCCGTTATTGGACCAGGTGACGGAGGAGCTCGGGTGAACACGCAGATGTAAGTACACCTCGTGCGGCAAAAACAACTGGAGTTGACCCGATGTGGGACAAAGGAGAACAGGACAGCAGTGTGTGGACGTGCGTGTGTGGAGAAGAGAGCGTATGAGTATATGATAGATGGGTGTGTTTTTAGACCACCTGATAGTTTTATACTAAGGTATTGTTATTATTTTAAGGGTATGGAAAGACAAATGTGGGATCCTTTCCTAGCTAGGAAAGATGAAGGCGCCATTTGTTTAATGTAAAAGGATATGAAAAGAAGGGACTCTGTATAATTAGAGAGCTGGGATTCCTGTGACCAATATATATCCGGTGGGGGAAAGAGATGAAGTATTGTTTGTTGTTTCAATTACTTATTTTAAGTTTGTTGTCTTACTGTTTTATATTTTAATTATGTTAAAAGTGGAGGCCATGGGAAGGCCTGTGGGAGAAGCAGTGTGAGTGTGAAGCGTGTGTGTGTGAGAAGGTGTGTGTGTTTAAGGAGGGGAGGGGAGGTGCGAGCAGGTGGCAACGGGGGAACGGGAGTCACAGACTGGTAGGACTGGTTATGATAAGGTGGTTCTAGTATACAATCTATTGTTTTTGCATATTGTGCTTGTCAATATGCGGGTGATGACTCCGCTGGAGTACATGTACAGCACATTGCCATTATATAAAGATAAGATAGAGAAGTATTACAAAGAGTGGGTGGAGGAAACACAAGGAGGGATGTCTCGCCCATGGCCTGAGCAGGGCACTAACAACAAAGAGATATTGGAACACATGAGTACCTTTTTAGCGGCCAATTACAAAGGTAAAAAACTCCAAAAGAGGAAGGAGATTTTAGAATTGTGGAAGATGGTAGAGGACATTGAGGATAGCGAGGAGCACATGCACCAAAGTGGTAGCACCCCAGTCCCGCGAATAGGGCTGCCAACCATCCGGGAAGAGAAACAGTCACCCGCGGGCCAAGTTGGGCTATACTCACTCATGGCCTGCCCCGCTACAGGATATACCAACCCAACATAGGCAGCATCATCTGCCACAGCCCCACCCCCCTATCAAATGAATACCAACACTACCGTGCCCTCCAATAGCACCCCCCAAAAGCAGCGATGCAGGCAACACAAGCGGAATTGGCACAAATGCAGGCTTTAAGAGAAGGAGGGAGCAAAGTGTGGCGTGGCCTAGACGAGTGGAAGGCTGGAGACATTCTGTTCAGATTAGACAGGACTGTGATTAAAGATGTGCATATTGAAAAGGGGAGAGATGGTGGTCGTGAGGCGGGAAGCGTTGGGTATGGGACAGTGACGTTGGAACTGGAAGCAGATAAACAACTGCAGGAGGAAGAATGAGCCACTGTGGGCGACTCCAAGGGAAAGGAGGAAGCACCAGAAAGTACTGCACAAGTACATGGCCCGCGATTGAGGAACAGGTTTGGGCGAGCAGCAGTAGCAAGGAAAAAGGAAAGGAAATAAGAAGGAGAGAAGCGGAGTGGGCACGCAGTTGCCTTTATTACATAAAGGCTGTGGGAGAGCACAGTATGTGCCCTGGGCCCAGATGGATAAAACAACCTGATTGAAGAGCTCCCACCCCTTACTTCTGGGGCTGGAGAATGAATATGTGCGTTTGAGAAACAGACTGCTGGAATCCCTTTGGCAGTGGGGAACATGAAATGTTTGCTCGTAGCAAAAGTGGGAGATAAGGCAGGAGATGTTTGGGTGAAGGCTAAAATTGATGATGACACCCATGATGGGGCACCGTTTAACAATATCAGAGCGTAGGTGTGGAATCCACTGCGGCGGGGGTACCCCGATACACCGGACTTGCAGTCCATTATGCAATATACAATGGGGGATGATGAAGATCCTGTGCAAGAGATGTGGAGGGTGGGGACGGGTGACCAATGGGACCGATCAGTTCCTCTTTTTTATTTTGTTATAAAGAGGGGATTGCCCAAGGAAGTTCAAAAAGCACTCAAAAAGATAGTGGCCAAAGAGGCGAAGGTGTGGGGCGAAATTCAGAATATAATTATACACCATTGTAAGAGGATTAAAGAATGAGAAAAGGAAACGGCTCAAAGGTTGCAGGTTGAGAAAGTGAAACTAGTGTAGAAAACACTAGCTAAAATAGAAGCTAAAGGAGCAGTAACAGCGACCACCCAGGCAGACTTGGCAGAACAGGCAGCAGCGCACACAGATGTGAGAAGAGTAGAGTTTTGACCAGGCGGAGGACAGGGGCAGTGGGGTGGCAGACCTCAGTCACAGCATCCTGGATGGTATCAAGGAGTGAAGCAGAGGGGAAGAGGTGGGTTTCAGAGGAGGAGAGGGGGCAGGAGGAGGATTTGGTGGGATGGGACCCAGAGGTGGTGCAGGACCCTCTCAGTGCTAGAGCTGTGGGAAATGGGGACATTTCGCAAGGGAATGCAGGAGTGGAAAGGGGACGGGATACAAAACATATAATCATCCCGGCCCCACACCTCCATAGCTGTACTCCTTCCCACCCCCGATGGCCACCTCCATACCCTATGAGATACACCAGGCTTACTGGCACAATAAATCATTCAATGAGGTCAGGAGGAGGTTCTTTGCCAAACCACGGACCAAACCTTCCAGTCTGTATGGATTTTATTGCCATTGTTTCTTATAGGATGATTCCGCTCCGACCCTCAACCCTTCTTCTGGCCTTTCCACGTTTAGTGGGACCACCACTAGGTCTACTCTCACCAAATCTGCTAAGACCTACACCACCACCTCCCTAGTCACACATTAACTATGGGCTAGAGAGGAACCGTACCGCTTGTGCGCATTTAGTAATCCTACTTCCTCATCCCCTTACAGACGTGACCACGCCTGTTGGCAAGATGAGGACTGCATCCTAAAGAAGTGTATCCTTCCACCTCTTAATCTGAGCCACTAAGCTCCTCGGATTCGGTAAGCACCGGCATCTGCCCTACATAGTATTCATAACTTTTCTCTGCTAGATCTTTGCTGACCACGTACATCCTGACACGCTCTTTGTCTGTTTTACTCCTACAGACCCCATAGGACCCTCCACTCGTAAAGACACTCTTGTCCTGATGAAGGCCTACACCATTAGAGCTCACCTAGCTCCATGCAAAATGGCCGAAACACTGTTGTGTTGACATGTATTATATGTTGTTGTTCAACTCTTGATTGTGCCCACACTCTATGGGCCCCCCACCTGTTTATGATTCCACTGAATTCTCTAAGCTTCCTTCCCAAGGAACCTATAGAGAATGAACAAACTGTACAAGTAGATGTCTCAAATATTGACTACTTGATCATTCGGACTTAGGTACTACACTTTGTATGTCCTCAAATGTGAATGTCCTATGTTTTTTGAAAAATACCAGTGTATTACTACACCACTGCACTTCAAAATAAAACCCTTTTGTGCAGAAGAACAGTTTCATGAGTATTCTGTGACCACCCACACAAGGGGTCACCCACTCAGGGTGTAGCAGTGGTTACTCTTCAGCAAAGATTGACCTGACCTTGCTCATTCGTTTTTTGATATTATTGTACCAACCTGGGCAGAGCAAAGCAGTAACCAGGTACCCTTCAGAATACTACCAAATAAGAACTAAGGCTTCAATAGTGCATACTGAAAAAGGTTCCACTAACATCAATAAAAGAAAAGTTGCTTACCTTAGTGACTAGTGTACTCCTAGTCTCCTAGTCTTTAGTCACCTTTTGCTCATACTCTATGGACATCCCTGCATTTTAAATTAGGTGTGCATAGGTGCGTATGTAGGCGTAACTGCACACGCTAACCCGCCCTCTGCATAAGTACAGTAGTCATTACAGTGAGTAAACGCAGCAGCCACTCTTGAGCTGACATTCAGACAATAATGTTGATGAAAAGCCGAAGGGGTCAGCCATGTGGCTGCCTTGCTGATAATATCCTACGGCGTGTGGTGCTGAAATGCTAATGCTGCTGCTTTAACTCTTACTAAGGGTGCACACATAACTTCTAGTGGTGTTCTTCCTTGCCCTTTATATGCTGCTGATAAGCTATAATCCATCAAGCAATCGATGCCTTCGATGCTTGCTTGCCTGGAGAATTTCCACCAAATGTTATAAAAGAGCTCATGGCCATCTGAATTGCTTTGTCCGCTTAGATAAAACTATAAGGGTCGTCTGACATCCAAACAGAGCAAGACTTTGTCAGCCTGCGACTGTGGATTAGCAAGCAATGTGGGCAATACAATTTCTTGATTTATATGGAAATGAGACACAATCTTAAGGACGAGGGAATGAATGTAAAATGACATTGTCTCTGTGAAATGTTGTGCACGGTTCTGAAGTTGCCAGAGCTTAAATTTCACAAACTCTTCTTGCTGATGTTAAAGCCACTAATGACACCAACTAAATATGTACAAAGGCCCTTGACTCAAATGGCTTGTGTGCTAGTGCTGCTAGCACACTATTCAGAGCCCGTGTGGGTCTAGGTCTCCGGATTAGGGGAATACATCTTATAAACCCTTTCAGATGTCTTTTGACAATAGGATTTGCAGAAGAGAAAAATCATATGTTTGGAATTTCTGTGTGTCCCGAAGCAGCTAGATAAGTCCTGCACGTGTCTACCTGTGCACCTGAACAAGCTGACTAAGCTGAAAAAGATAAAACATTGTCCGGAGTACACGTCAAAGGGCCAATTCCTTTTTGTTGGGACCAGTCACAAAACCTTGTCCACTTGCTCTTTTATTGGCCTCTAGTAGAATTCTTTCTAGGTTGTTTAATTATTTCAAATTGTCTACAGAAGGTTTAAGATGGGTCAACATTAGTTTATCAGGCACCAATCTGCTAGGGTTATTGCCTGCAGATTTGGGTGAAGCACTAGGCCCCCTGCTGTGACACCATCGTTCTGGATATTTCCAGCTTGATTGGCCACTGGTAAGTCATCCATGTAAGCTCTGAAACCCATGCTCTGCCAGGTCATACAGGGGCTATTAGTATTAGATTGCAATTCCTGGATACCCTGAATTTGTTCAGAAGTCTCTGCAGAGTTGGCAGCAATGCATAACAATTCATTTCTGGCCAGTTTACCATAAATGAATCTCCTTCTGATTTCTCCTCCTGACCTTCCCATGAGGCAAATCTGTAGCATTTAGTATTGCTGCTCATGGCAATCATGTATGTTTTTGGGTGAGAACAATTTCTGAATAAAATTTCTGAATAATCTCTGATTGTATCTCCAATTTGTTCGAGCTATCTCTGAGCCTGCCGACCCTGGCTGTTTCTGACCACAAAAGTGATGGGTGGAAGGTTTCGAATTAATCTAAACCACTGGCAATTGCTCTGGGCAACCTTCCACACCACCTTTTTTTAGCCCGTCTGCGCCATTGCAAAAGGGGACCAGCCATGTGCAAATCAGTCAGCAGCTGCCGCCACCGAAGGTAGCAGCCCAGCCCGAACTGCTAGGCCAGGTCCCCTCTGCACAGAAAACCAAGCAACCCCAGACATGTTTTGGCCTTGTTGGACCTCCTCAGTGAGGTGCAGCCTGGTTCCCTGTGGCGCAGCGAGCAAGGGACCCACGTCTGGGCATACCCTCTCTCACAAGGAGAAACAAACTGACCACAAAAGTGATGGGTGGAAGGTTTCGAATGAATCTAAACCACTGACAATTGCTCTGGGCAACCCTCCACACCAGCGTTTTTTAGCCCGTCTGCGCCATTGCAAAAGGGGACCAGCCATGTGCAAATCAGTCAGCAGCTGCCACCACCGAAGGTAGCAGCCCAGCCCGAACTGCTAGGCCAGGTCCCCTCTGCACAGAAAACCAAGCAACCCCAGACATGTTTCGGCCTTGTTGGACCTCCTCAGTGAGGTGCAGCCTGGTTCCCTGTGGCGCAGCGAGCAAGGGACCCACGTCTGGGCATACCCTCTCTCACAAGGAGAAACAAACTGACCACAAAAGTGATGGGTGGAAGGTTTCGAATGAATCTAAACCACTGGCAATTGCGCTGGGCAACCTTCCACACCACCGTTTTTTAGCCCGTCTGCGCCATTGCAAAAGGGGACCAGCCATTTGTAAATCAGTCAGCAGCTGCCGCCACCGAAGGTAGCAGCCCAGCCCAAACTGCTAGGCCAGGTCCCCTCTGCACAGAAAACCAAGCAACCCCAGACATGTTCCGGCCTTGTTGGACCTCCTCAGTCAGGTGCAGCCTGGTTCCCTGTGGCGCAGCGAGCAAGGGAGCCACGTCTGGGCATACCCTCTCTCACAAGGAGAAACAAACTGACCACAAAAGTGATGGGTGGAAAGTTTCGAATGAATCTAAACCACTGGCAAATGCTCTGGGCAACCTTCCACACCACCGTTTTTTAGGCCGTCTGCGCCATTGCAAAAGGGGACCAGCCATTTGCAAATCAGCCAGCAGCTGCCGCCGCCGAAGGTAGCAGCCCAGCCCGAACCGCTAGGCCAGGTCCCCTCTGCACAGAAAACCAAGCAACCCCAGAGATGTTTCGGCCTTGTTGGACCTCCTCAGTGAGGTGCAGCCTGGTTCCCTGTGGCGCAGCGAGCAAGGGAGCCACGTCTGGGCATACCCTCTCTCACAAGGAGAAACAAACTGACCACAAAAGTGATGGGTGGAAGGTTTCGAATGAATCTAAACCACTGGCAATTGCTCTGGGCAACCTTCCACACCACCGTTTTTTAGCCCGTCTGCTCCATTGCAAAAGGGGACCAGCCATTTGCAAATCAGTCAGCAGCTGCCGCCACCGAAGGTAGCAGCCCAGCCTGAACTGCTAGGCCAGGTCCCCTCTGCACAGAAAACCAAGCAACCCCAGACATGTTTCAGCCTTGTTGGACCTCCTCAGTGAGGTGCAGCCTGGTTCCCTGTGGCGCAGTGAGCAAGGGACCCACGTCTGGGCATACCCTCTCTCACAAGGAGAAACAAACTGACCACAAAAGTGATGGGTGGAAGGTTTCGAATGAATCTAAACCACTGGCAATTGCTCTGGGCAACCTTCCACACCACTTTTTTTTAGCCCCTCTGCGCCATTGCAAAAGGGGTCCAGCCATGTGCAAATCAGTCAGCAGCTGCCTCCACCGAAGGTAGCAGCCCAGCCTGAACTGCTAGGCCAGGCCCCCTCTGCACAGAAAACCAAGCAACCCCGCACTGTTCTGATCCGGCGCATGAGCTGCTTATGGCCATAAACCTGGCTCTATTTCCCATTCCACAACTGAAGGGTTGACCTGCACAGAATCAGGAACCAACCCACCCCGTTTGTTAACAAAGAACATTGATGTCACACTATCCGTTAAAAAAAGTGCCACCCTCTTATGCAAAAGGGGAATTAATGATTTCAATGCCAGAAATATTGCTTTAAATTTTTATATAACTCTCCTTGTCGCTGGAAGCTCATAGACTGTGAGTTTTACGCTCTCCTAATGTTGCTCCCCATCCCTTTAGAGATGAGCCTGTCATTACTATTGCAGAGTAAGGAGTCGGGTGCAACAGAGCAGCATTGAGAAGGATGGACTCCATCCTCCAACGTAGACGATCTATTTTGAGTGATACTGGGATCAGTATTTGCTCCGACCTTAGATCATGTCTACTGATCCCATGAGGCTGCTAGGTGAAGTTGTATTCTCTACGAGATATCTATGGGATAACCAGTAATGCAGGGAGTTGTCCCCCTCCAATCAAAAGTGCCACACCAATATACCTGTTTATATTATTCTATCTACCCCGGTCTATGAACCATATCATACCACGTAGATCCCTCACCCCTGTGAGATAAGTCAGGAATTTGGCTGGTGTGTACAAAGAATGTATATGTATTAATGAATCGGAACATTTATATTTGTACAAAATCACAAGTCACAGCACCAACTCCATGGCCCAAATGATTTTCTTTCCTACAATTCACTTTTTTTTTTTTAAACAAATTGGAAAGACCAGTTGGTTAAGGATAACACAGATCACTGACTTTTTAACCAAACAACCTGTACTGTTTTCCACCCTGGGTTCTTTTCCACCCTGTTACAGAAAAGCACAGGTCCCTGTAAAAAAGGTGCCGGCGCCGTTAACCCCGCACCGCCTCATTACGAGGTCCCCTTGTGGGACCTGGTAAGTAACGCCTGGTCAAACCAAGCAGGATTACCGGGTCCCGCCAGGCGAAGAGGGAGCAAACAACGGGCCAACTCGTAATGGGCCGTTGTTTGCTCCCTCTCCCATTCCCATTCAGCCCTATGGGGGCTGAAATGGGAATGAGGAAGGACCGGGTCCGTGTCTTTGGAGGGAAGAATAACCGGGACTTCCAAACTTGGAATGGCCCGCTAATTCCTCATTCCGTTGACCCGGACCCGGATGCGATTTCGACGGCAGCCATGCCGCCAATAGCCTTACTCCCTTTTAACAAATGATTTTTCATTGAATTTGAAGGGTTTTGCTATACCTTAGTTTCCTCAGGGTCCACTAGCCATAGTCTTTGGCTGTGGCCACTGCACATGTTGTACCAATAGTTTTAGTTTGCCCCACTCCCAATCGCCTTCAGCCATGGCCAGTGGCCACGGCAAACATGTTGCATAGTTTCTTGAGGTCTCACTACCTATGGCTTCTGTGTGCATTGCATACCATTTTTTGGGGCCAGTAGCCATGTCCAGTGGGAATGTCAAACCATTCATTTGTTAAGAAACGCCCATTGCCCCGTGTCCAGCAGATGTGGACACTGAAGATGTTAAAGGTTTCTTTTTCCTTATTTTAACAAGCTTTATTTAACATTTCCAAATGTTTCCGGGAGCTTTATAGAACAGTAGAAGGGTAGCATCGATTCTTATCACCATTATCAAATAACATTAAACTTAACAATAGTCAGGAGAAGGAGAAATTATTTACCGTAATGTTCTTTCTGTGGATTCTCTCGTGCATATTCCTCATCAGATAGATATCCCCTCCCAGCTTCAGCAGCTGCTCGGAAAACAATTCGACAGGGAGTGTAGTGGTCCTCAACTCGGCACATCGATCCGCCTTGACCCGGTGGTCGATCGGTGGTCGATCGTTGGCTCGAGACATGACATTGGGCATTGTATATATACTGTGTCACTACACCCCATACCTCAGTTCCCACCTTTTTGTCCCCCGAGCTCAGCCCCTGCAAAAGAAAACCAGTGAGAAAAAGATGGCCAAACAGCCAATAGACGATTAGAAAAATAAGGATCCCAAGCGGGATAAGCAGAATTCAGAAGTTTAATTTTTTTCTTTCAGAAAGAGAGAAGAATGCGGCTTGCAAGCAAGCAGAGCAACCGACCCTAGAACCATTGCCGATGTCTCTCTGGAGCAATCAGACAGCTATTGGAAATGCTTTCTGATCAGGGATGTATAGGAGGGGTTCTGAGGAATTTGTGGGGTAAGAATCCATGGAAAGAAAATTAGATTCCTCATCAGATAGACCCCTAAAGCAGTGGGAAAAATTGAGGCGGGAAGAAAGATTTACTGCAGAAAATTCTGGAACAACGCTGTTTGAAAGCAAGCGTCAGCCCCACTGATGACAGGCTCTAATGCTTCATAAATGTATGAAGCGAGGATCAGATTGCGACCCGGCAGATGTCCCTAACCGGTACACCCTTAGCAGAGCCATAGAGAAGAGGCCCCTCTGGTAGAGTGAGCTCTGATGCCAGGAGACAATTCCTTTCCTACATTATGGTAGTATTCCGAAATACACAATGTGATCCATCGCAAAATTGTCTGCTTCAATAAAGCTGGGTCTTTACTTGAAGTGGAGTAGGCTACAATAAACTGGTCTGTTTTTCTATATGCCACCGTTCTTGCTTCATAGAAGCTTAAAACTCTTTTGGGGTCCAACCGGTGAAAACGCTCCTCCTTCTTGGAGCGGTGCAGAGGTGGTTAGAACACATGAAGAGATTTTGTCTGAGAAGAACAAGTTACTTACCTCTGGTAACGTTATTTCGACTGGATGTTCCTCCAATGTATTCTTCATCTTTGACATGTAATTGCCAGTTTCGGCTGCTTCGGAAACATTTTTCGGCAGTGGATGCCCTGCGTCGATGGCGTCAAGTCGATGTCCCTCGAAGGCCTCCGTCGAGGGTGACATCATCAGACGTTATAAGTAGCACTCATGGCACCCGTTGGCCCCAGTTCGGCTTTTCCCTCAGTGCCCATAAGCACGGGCAGGACATTACACAGCCTTGTGGGACGAAAGCTGTAATAGCATGGGAAATTCAAAGGATAGGTAGGTTGGGAGGGTGATGAGGAATATGTTGGAGGAACATGCAGTCGAAAGAACGTAACCAGGGGTAAGTAAGTTGCTCTTCAAATGGATTGTGTCCTCCAACGTATTCCTCATCTTTGACAGACTCCCAAAGCAGTATCCACTATAGGAGGAGGGTGAAGAATTTATCCATGCAGAATTTTCAAAGGGCAGAATGAAGGACTGCCTTGCCAAAAGCGGCATCCTGAGTGTGGGAAGTATCCAAAGAGTAATGCTTGGTAAACGTGTGAATGGATGACCAGGTTACAGAATCACAGATGTTCTTAATAGGGACACCTCTCTGCAGGGCAGACGAAGTGGCCATGTCTCTGGTGGAATGGGCACGTAAACCCTCCACAGGGTTGTTGCCTGCTAGTCTGTAGCATTCAGAAACAGCTAGGTTAATCAACATAAACAAGGCCTGTTTGGAAACAGCCTGGCATAGACTGTGTCCTGTAAACCCTACAAAGAGCTGGTTGTTCACTCTCAATTTGGACATCCTGGACACATAAAATATTAACACCCTCCTAGGGTCCAACTGATGTAGCCTTTCCTCATCCTTACTAGGATGTGGAGGAGGATAGAATGCTGGTAGCACAATTTTCTGCCGGAGGTGAAACTCCGAAACAACCTTAGGCAAAAAGGAGGGCTTCACCCTCAATACAACCCTGTCCTAGTGGAATATAGTAAAGGGGGGCTTGGAAGAAAGCACTTGCAACTCGCTGACTATTCTTGCAGATGTAAGAGCAACCAAAGGTCAACATCCTTAAAGGGCATGAGTGAAATGGTTCAAAAGGAGCGCCCATCAGGAATTTTAAAACCAATTTGAGGTCCCATACTGAACCTGGAATGTAGAAGGTGGGAACATATTTGTGAGACCTGTCGGAAACTGAGTGACCAGAGGGATCTTAAAATAGGAACATTCCTCTGATGAGCGCTTAAAAATGTACAGCGCTGCCAGGTAACCTTTAATGGTACCAACCTGCAAACCTTTATGCGCCAAGGAAAGCAGAAAGGATAGAACACCCAGTGTTGTACATTGAAAAGGATCAACATTCCGGTCTCTGCACCAGTCACAAAACGTATTCCAACGGCAAATGTACAGACTCTGTCATGGCCAAAGTCCCCAGAACACAAAAAGCCACACCATCTAGTGATGGGGCAATGGGTCACTTGACTCACTTATGTCCCTTTGGGACCTATAAACACAGGGGCGCTGGCTGGACTCAGTCCTGGCGCCTTTGGCGCCAGGCTCGTATAGAGATGTGAGCAGGAACACTTTATTTCAGTGCAGGAGTGTTTTTACTTTATTTCAGTGCAGGAGTGCTTTTATCTTACAAGAACTGTAATTATTATTATTATTATTTTATTATTAACTTTCCAGGAGCTGAAAGCCTTTTTTCCTGAGAACATCCTCATGTGCTGACTCATCAGATGTGGCAGGGTGTGGCAGGCAGGCTGAACCTGGAGGGCGTGGCTTGAGAAGCTCAGCTATATAAGCTTCTCCATCCTTAAGGCCGGTGCTTCGCGTTACTGTGCACTTGCGTGCAACGTGACTCTCACCGCTGCTTGGACCAGTTTACTTACCTTTGAAACCAGGTGTTCTCCTGCATACTCACCTCCAGGAAACAAGTGATTCATCGCTTCATCTGCAGACTCATCTCCTGACATCCAGTGATCTTGATCCCAACGCCGCAGCACCGCACTCCGCATCCTCAAACTCGCACCCTGTGAAGAAGAAGAAAGACAAGGTTAGAACATCCGTCCTAGGGCCGCACCGCATTTGAACATCACGCACCCCCTAGTTAACAACTTACCAGCTACTGTACAGCTGCAGCTTTGTTCCTCATCTCTCCGGCTGTCGCCTCAAGCTTCACAGCTTCTGCCGGGCCGGCAACATCACCTGCAAGGGAAGAAAGCAAAAGAGCAAACATCAAAAGTGGGAGGGACAGCAAATCAAGACAACAAACTTTACATTACAACAAAAAACTGATGAGGAAAGACAAAGGCAAACAGGAACACTTACCTGAAGTATAGTGGCTTAATCGCAGCAGGACTGGACTACTACGTGCAAGGGACCAGTGATGAAACTCGGTCCAGATCATACAAGGACGCAGTGCTCGCCAAAACTAATCAACAGGAGCAGTCCTGAGCAGCATCACCTATTACCACCAGTCACCACATAAGCGCAGAGGGCGAAGTAGGACCTGAGCGACCTCACCCCCGGGAGGGCTGCAACCATGCCCCAACGCCTCCGCAGAGACCAGGTGAGCATAACAGAATGCAAAGCCTCTTCGAATCTCTGCCTGGTCATTATGGAAACTTCTGAAAGGGACCAGTTGGCCCGACTACTGGGAGAGTTACGGGCTGAAGATGATGCCTCAAGACTGGATACCAATGCCCTAAGGAGGGATCTAATTGTGAACCGGGAGTGGACAGATTAACTAGCAAGGCAAATGCTCCAGGCACAGGCAGGCCAGGTCCGATTGCCGGGATATGCCCCTCCTGCTGCGCCTCCACAGCCCACGCCAGTACAGGTGGTTCTTCCAGGAGGGGTTCCTCTGGCCCCACCAGAACACTTCACAGGCAATCAGAATAAGTAAGCCATCTTTATGAATCAATGTTGCCTACATTTCTTGGCATTCCCCAACGATCTTGGGGTCTCTCTAGCTATGGCCTCGGGCCGTGGTCTCTGTGTGTGTTGCACCAATAACTTTCTTTTGGGCCCAGTAGCCATGTCCACTGGCCATGTCAAAACATTCATTTGATAAGAAACACCCATTGCCCCGTGTCCAGCAGATGTAGACACTGAAGATGTTAAAGCTTTTTTTCCTTTTTTTAACAAGCTTCTTTTAACATTTCCAAATGTTTCTGTGAACTTTATAAAACAGTAGAAGGATACCATTAATTCTGTTCACTGTTACTGTTATCAAATGACATTAAACATAACTAAAGTAAGGAGAAGGAGAAATGACGTACCGTAATGTTCTATCTATGGATTCTTCTCCTGCATATTCCTCATCAGATGGATAACCCCTTCCACCTTCAGCTGCTCTGAAAAAAAATCTTTGACAGGGGGCGTTTTGGACATATACTCGGCCATCGGTCATCGACCCGCCTGGATAAATAGAATTTCAGAATTGCTTTTTGTTTTCTACTTTGAAATATAGAGCAGAGCAACCAGATATGGGTTGTTTGACCGAGGTCAATACAATTGCGGCATAATTGATTGTAGTCGATTTCACTGCAAATCTATTTGACCCTCAGTCAAACAAGCCAAATCCCTGGCCCACATTTGCTGCAAATCTATTTAACCTTCAATCAAAGAAGCCAAATCCCTGGCCCGCCAGCAGCCGTATATCCATTCCTCCTCCCCTACTTACCTTATTGCTGTTCTCCAGTGCTTCAATTACACCTCTGTAGCATCAGTTCTGTCCCTGCAACACGTGTTGGAACTGACACTGCAGGGTGCTTTGCTCAGATTTTAAAAAAACACCCCTGATTCCAATGTACCGGAAACGGGGGATTCCTGTAACTCCCCATGAGTCCTTTTGTGACCTTTGTCTAAAAGATTCAAGATCCTAGTTAATACCGGAAATGACTCTGGTTCTGGCATGTTATCGTCAACCTCAATTTCCTTGCTATGCTGGTTGCGCATACTTTCCTCAAACTCTCCTCTCCCAGAGGGGACATGGTGAGTCGGACTGGAACATTTGTTTACAGTTACCTTATGTTCTCCCATTTTGCTACCACCAAACAGGTCCATCATGGGGCCCTTTATGTGTTCGCCGAGCTTCTCCCTACTTTCCATAATGGATTTATGTAAGTGGACATTTTCAAGACCTCCTCCCCTAGCCCTTGCTGGTGTTGAGGGGCCCGTTGAAAGCCTCACCCTCCTATCCAGTTTAGCAGACACCAGAGATGCCAAAAGGGACGTGTCCAGCTGGGGTGTGGTAGGCATGGAGTTATCCATGTTTAAGGCTGAGGGTTTTACGGGTAATTCTTGGACGCTCAGAAAACTTTTCTGCGCAATCTCTTCAACAAGATCCATCTTCTGGAAAGACTCCATTTGGACCTTTATCCGATCACTTACAACATTGGGTAGGGGCGGGAAATCAATTCCACTTAATTCCCACTTTTCTGTCTCCCCCCCCAATGATTCCCTAGTATCTTCATCGTTCATTATGGGGGAGCAGGGGTTTGTCATTGGGGTCTTAGTTGTTTGTGTAAACACAAAAGTCCCACTTGCAATAATTGTATTATGCCCCTCATATTTGTCTCTTTTATTTTGCCGCTTGGGGTATTTTTGGGTCTCACACAGTGTTGGTATCGTGCCACTCCTTAGGGTTCCCACCATACTCCAGATGCGAGCTGTCCCTCTCACTTACAGACCAGATCGCAAAAAGCCTTTTTACCCCCTCCAGCGGCCAACACAATATTCACAGCGCTCCCCTTTCTAGGTGCAGAGCGATACAGTCAAATGCAGGGTTATAAAGTTTGACTTACACCGCAATATTCGGCCTTAACTTCTGAAGTCTTTACCAAAAAATGCCACAAAATCTAGTGGGTCACCAACATTCTTTTCCACCATAACTCTGACCCTCCAACCACACACAGAAGTGCAAACATATGTTCTAGTATTTCAAAACAACCACCTGTGGCCTTGCTCGACTACGGAAAAGCTGCCCCCTTCTAATCCTTGAAAAATAAAGCAGCATATGACACATCACAACAGATCACTGAATCCAGAGTACAGAAGCCAAGATCTTAGGTACAGACAGTCACTAAATCACCCAGATAATAGTTTGGGAAAGGAGCGACTCCCTATTTGAAAAGCAGTGTTCAGTATGACACAAGCAGCCCCCTGAAAAGATCCTGCGAAATGCAGCCCCCATGATTGAGGGAATCCGCTTACCGCTATCACCGTTTGTCAGGTGAGTTTCCAAGGGTACTTGAGATGACCATGTAAGCATTCAACCCCAGGGCTGTAACGAAAGCAAAAAGATAGAGTAGCCCTTCGGAGAATACGTGGGCCCAGCGCCCCCGCGCACCGTGAACAGTAAACAGTACTTCTATGTACTTCACGGTGCGCGCACGGGTGCGCTGGAGCCACATGTTTTAATGCACCCGGAGGGGCGTCACCACGCCAGGGGGTCGGGGCTGCGTGCAAGAAGGCACACCTCTTTTCCTTCGCTGAGGTCAGGCAGCCAGTGTTGCAAATAAGGACGTCCTCCAGACTTTCGCAAGAGCAGACTTTCATACGGCAGTCCCAGAGCTTGACAGATAGCAGAAACGACTCCAGCAGCACCCTCCCGCAGTAAACAGTACTTCTATGTACTTCACGGTGCGCACGCGGGTGCACTGGAGCCATGTGTTTTAATGCACCAGGAGAGGCGTCACCACACCAGGGTGGCGGGGCTGCATGCTAGAAGGCACACCTCTTTTCCTTCGCTGAGGTCAGGCAGCCATTGTTGCAAATAAGGACGTCCTCCAGACTTTCGCAAGAGCAGACTTTCATATGGCAGTCCCAGAGCTTGACAGATAGCAGACACAACTGTAATACTCTGGTGATACAGAGCAACGTGAGGACCCTATGATGTCCGGAGCTCCTTGTGACATTGTCCTGGCAGCAGAACACCTTATGAGCAAGCTGAGCAGGAATTGCTCAGCACACATTGGGCCTCATTCCGAGTACGGCGCTAACCAATGGCGCTATTAACGCCTTGGTTGACGCTGTACCCGGACCGGCAGCGCCTTGGTGGATGGCGGAATCACCGCCCCATTCCAAGGTTGGCGGGGCGCTGATTCCCCATTCACCAAGGCTCTTCCCCATTCCCAAATGAGCCCCCATAGGGCTCAATGGGAATGGGGAAGATGCAAATAACGGTGACCGTTCATTACGGTCACCGTTATTGGCTTGCAGGCCCCTTTGCGCCCTCGACTTTAACACCTGCTCAAAGCAGGCGTTAAGGGCGAGGGCGCAGAGGGAACTCGGAGTATGGCGGTAAGGGAATACCGCCACCGGTCTCATTACCGGTGGCCGCTATCCCTTACCGCCATACTCGGAATGAGGCCCATTGTCCTGCCAGTGGGACACTTTTTCCGTTGGGCACCATCTTTGAGGTGCCGAATGGGAGAAGTATCCCAATGACAAATGTCCTGGTCTGGCTCTTAAAAGAGCTACCGGGGGCAGCTTGACCACCCCCTTGCAACTCTCCCTCTAGGTACTCCACTGCTTGAAGCCATTTGAACACAGGAAAACATACCTTAATTTTAATCAGTCAGAATCTTGCAGAATAAATCTACCAGCACAGAGACATATAAGGTGCTGTGCAGAACCCAAATTTGGAGATATATTGCTTTTAAAAAGCTATACCAATTAAACCTGGTCACCCACGGCATTGCATTAACCAATGGTTTCTGAATGAAAGGAAATATCAGGCAAATTGCTGACATTCCAGTGAATCAGGTCCTTTCGGTCTTGGCTTTATAGTTCAGCTAGGTCAAGTCAACCTAGGCCAGAATTTCAGGGATTAGGCGGTGATAGTCTGGTCTGCTCAATGGACGTTGCGCCACTGTTTCCATGTATTATTTTCTTTGTACATATAAATGTTGTGTGCACACAGTGTATGCCAGTGGAGGTGCTGCGTGCATTTGTGTGTGAGAGAGTGTGCGCAAGCTTATGTGTGTTGACTTTTCTGTCTGAATGAATGATAAATGCATTGTTTGTATGTTCTAGTGGAATTAAGTTTGTGAATGTTATGTTGTCTCACTGGGTGCATGGCAGGCCGGCTGAAGATGTGTGGGGGCCCAATTGAATTTTAAAGAAACGCCACCAGTCTTATGAAAGTTATAACAGAGCGTCCGCAATGGACTCTTGTGGTGTAGTAGTTTAATGTTATCCCTCAGGGATTTAGGTTGTTTGAACCAACGTACAAACTCACAGCAGAATTAACCATAGTCGTTTTCACTGCAAATACGTTTTTACTTTGGTACAAAACACCAAACACATGTCCTCTCAAACCGCTAGTACACCCATAAACCCTGCCACTTACCTTTTCTCCATCGGCTGCCTCTTCTGTAACCTGCACCGTCAGATCCATCCCTTTAGCGCGGGTCGGATCTGATGCTGCAGCGTCCCTTTTCTTCTTTTTTTTGTTGGGTTCCCTGCCACCAATGCTGAGGAACCAGGGGATACCCCAGCAACCGCCGAAGCCAAAAATACCGAACATGGCCTGAGAAGGCCACCGCTGCAAACAACGCTCTTCATGTTCGGTATCTTTTGGCCAAACCGATCCCTCAGAGCCACCACCTGCCGTTCCCTTCACCCTGTGAAAACAAAATCAAATTATCGAGGCTGAGTGCCCCAAAAGGAAATACACCGAACACGGGTTACAAAGGAACATACAAAGTACTTTATTTTATACTGAATACAGTTACGAAGAACAAAGCAAAATCAGATAGCTATCGGCCCTCAGTGCAACACAACAAACTCCAGCGTGGTTCAGTGTGTTCAGTGAGAGACGCTGTACATTAGAATGCATTGGTCTTTTATACTCTTCGTGAGCACGATGTCCAGCCCTACTTCGGGTTAATATTCCGCTAACACATCACCAATCTAGGGTTCATGCCGAGTTTCGCACATCCACATGTAACTGGTTTGCTTTTAATACATATATCAACAAGCCTATACAGCAACTGTGTCTTCTGGGATTTTCCATGCAGGTCTTCTCAAACATTAATACAATGTAGTTTAAACAAGTGTTCTATGTTCAGTATTTGGATACATTGTTCTTAACATATGCTCGTGGATTAGTTTCATTGCACGTGTAATCCTTTATACACAGGTCAACGAAGGACAAGGTCTCAGTTCACAACCTCAACAAGTGGCCTGCAGGCAAGTTACATATTAGCTACATACAGAGGTCAAGAGAGCCATGTTGTTTCGGAATGACATCGTCCACCATTTTAACTCACAGGGTGACTTTACAAAGCAAACCTAAAATGGCAGATTGACCTAAAATGGCGGTTTACATTGATTTTAAGGTCAGGACCTTGCAACACGGATTTCTTCGCAAGCGACTTAAAAGCATCTTGGCGTAAACCAATATACATATATTTATTGCGATAGGAGGCAGATATAATTTCTCATTTGACAACCCCACCCCTTTCCTTCAGTTGTCATGTCCCCCCCAACATTTTCAGCAAAGTTACTCCACTGGTGTTGCAAAACATATTTTTCAAAATGGTAGCGAATACATTTTCTAATAGTCTACTCGCACTCATACTCATGCATACAGGTATACTTGATTCTGTATTAGAACTGCTATTGCTCCCATGTGAGGTGTTATACATATTTACAGTGACATTGTTGGCAAGGTTTGCTTGTACAATTCCCTTTATACCCCCACTCTTTTAGATGGCTTGCCCAGATAAAGGATGTTCCCCATTAAATTCCTAATATGAACATTAGAATAGTAAATGGTGCTGCACTAAAATGCAGACCACCTGTATATGAGTATGAACATCTAGGGTTAACCTCATATTTAGCGTATTTTCTTATGTATAATGAATCGTTTGACGTTGCTGGTTCTATTGTCTTCACACATGCAGAGGAATAAAAAATGGGTAGGGAAAGAGAGGGAGAGAGAAAGAGAAAGAGAGAAAGAGAGAGAAAGAGAGAGAGAGAGAGAAAGAGAGAGAGAGCGAGAGAGAGAGAGAGAGAAAGGGAGAGAGAGAGAGAGAGAGAGAGAGAGAGAGATAGATTTACAAAGGTACTGTGCTGGTTGCAGCTGTACAAGTATACCAAATGGGGCACTTAGTAAAATAAACAGTGCTTCTATGACACTTATTTGGGAGTGCTCGGCAGACATCTGAGAGGTGAATCCAATATCAAAGCCCTTTCACTTTTACAGCGAGAGGGGTGGAAAACACTACTTTGCAGGGGCCGTGGAACCTGGGGTTGTTCCACTTCCTGACAAAGCTCCTTACGTAAATTAGGTCTCCTGGCAGCAGCGGTTGGGTGGCCGTGGAGCCTGTAGTTGTCGTTTCTACAGTGTTCGGTGTGTCTTCTAGTTGTGGAGAGCTTCTGGGTTTTATGTGATGCTGCATCTCTACATATATTTTCGAACAATTATTTGAGAGCCTGAGCGTGCCCACTAGCAATGCTACCCAACTCTTCTCATATTTCATCGTTGTCAATGGTTAACGGCCAATAGGTTAATTATATATTTGGTTTATTCATCACTGAAAGCCCACTGCAAAGAATAGTTGAAAAATGCTTAACACATTTCTCTTCCGTCCATGGCCATATCGTAAGAAGCAGAAATGTTTTTAATCAATTTCCATGTTTCTGACACGTTTTGCGAAGAGAGAGTCCTCATAATTGTTTCAGCATCATTTTGAAGTAGTTGCCTTTTATGCCCTCGCAATCATTATTTGTGATAGAGCTTTAGTTTCATGTTTTTTCATTCTGTTTTTCAGACCCTCTCAGTGTCCTAATATCTGAGCAAAGTCAGCGGTATTGATGCCACTTTCAACTTACACCCTTGTAGGAATAGATTTTTGGTCAGTCCTAAGAGATCCTGCCTTTCCACTTCTGAGACATCAAAGCCCATTGGGCGCAAATAAGGAGCTGCTTCCAGCACCACATTTCTAATCAACGTACAGTGAATATGAAGCAGACCTCTATTTAGATGTTGATTATCACAGAATTAGACCTGCTCAATAACTCGTGAGGATATCCTGATCAGGTGTGGCAAGGGATCAAATAAATTCAGCACCCTCCCTCTATTAAGGGTTAATAAATCTGAGGAGATAGGGAGTCATTCCAACAAAATACACGTTTGATTGTCTCCAATGGCATTGCCTGCTCTTAAATCTTGTCTATGCAGTAAATGTGTGGGTTGGCCAATGTCCAAAGTTGTTTAGTTCTCCTTTGTTCACGGGTGAGGAAGACTGTATCTCCTTCCATAGGGTGACGACTGATTTTGCTTAGGGTCCCAGATGTAATTTCCACTGGTGGAGGCAATGCCTCAACTCTGGCCCTTTTTTGTTCCAAATTAAGGAAAGCAGCCTCGTCCCCAAAAAGGGAGATGAGGCAATCTACTTGATCTGGCAATTCTTATCCCCTCTGGAGGCTGTGATGCCATAACCTGGACAGAGCCTCCATCCATTGCTTGACTTACTGAAATCAGGGTTCGGTTCAATGGTGACAGTGATGAGTAAACTGATAGATCCCTCCAATGGTATCCAGTCCATATATCTAAAACATTACAGAGTGGTCAATTTCAGAGTGGACTGTACAACCGAAAAACAGCACAAACATTAATTAAATAAAGGGTAGTGGGGTAAAGGGGTTAACATGGGTTGGGATGGGGTTAGGGTGGTGTTATAAGGGTAAAAAAAACAGGGGTTTGTGATCGGTAAGATCACATATAACCCCTCAAATCTGTATTATCCATTTCCCTATTTTTTTTGCTAATTGCAATGTTTGAATATTCTTCAATGTATATTTCTTCGTTTTATCCACAAAAGTCGGTTGTCGATCCTCTTTTCCTCCGTTGGCCTCTGGAAGATGGAGCAATCTCAAACATGTCCTTGAACCCATCATTTCCGACTATTGTAAGGCCGATAGGTTCTTCGACTTTTTCTTTAGTAATTTGTCCCTCTTACTTTTACATCTGTTCTTCCTCTGTTGATAAATGGAATAGGTGTCTTCCGCTACGTCCTCTCTAATTCCTTGAATACCTTCCTGACCTTCGCCCTGTTAATTTTGCAAGTTCACTCCTTGATGCTGTTCAGTTAGAACTTCTCCTGTTATATTTGTCAACAACTCCACCAGTGATACATCCCTGTTTGTGGGATCAGAATTGGCAACATGTACACTGGCAGCTTTAGGTTCGGTGGCATCCTCACATTTTAGCATCAAAGGTTTATCATTTGCATATCTGGACGACCTCCGTCCATGCCACTTTTGTGGCTACAATTGTTAGTCAAATGAATTGTTCCTGTATTTTTGCCTCCCTGGAATCATAAAACTTCATTAAAGAAGGTAATGCAAAATGATATGCTGCCAATGGTACATTTGAACTCCTCGTCCTGAGGGTATTTCTCCAACATTAGAAGCCGAAACACTTGAAGCGGAGCTTTGATATAATACTGGTGAACTATCTAGCGTCTGCATGGGTTCTGAATGTTTGTCCCCAATTCCCAAACAAGTTTGTCACTGCTTCTCCCACAGCTGTATATTCCATGTCTATAGGGACATCAGACCAACTCCCTCTAATGTGGTGTAGCATTCTGCCCATGACCTGCCTACCTAGCCCCTCCAATATGATCAGAAGGTCAGTCCTAGCGGAGTTGGCTTTAGATAGGTCAGTCACGATAGTTTCTACCTCTCAAATTCCTGCCAGAACATCTGTATCCAGAATGTCGTCTTCTGTAGGACGGTCCATGCCCCCCCCCCGCCCACCTCACCGGGGAGTGATGGGCCGCTTGTTGAAAATATGTAGTGATTTTAGTTGATGAATCTTTGCAGAGGCATGGGGCAGAACATGCTGGAGATGTTGGCTGTACTTGTATGTTTTATTAAGGACGGGGCAGCAGTTGGCTCTTCACGCTGCATAACCACGTCAACCACCATACAGTCAGCACGAGCCTGCTGCTCCGAGCTCCGCTCGTGCTCCATTCTATTTCCATCAGGACTTAACATGGTGTTACTCGTCAGCATTATTTGCGCTTTGCATCTTAGTGCATACGTTTTTGCCATGGCAGGCATTTAAATCACAGAGCCAACGTCCCTTTTATGATGTTATAATCACAGCAAATTCTGAAATGCTTTCCAAGGAACTTCACCATTCCTGAATAATAAATCAAGAAAAGAGTTGCACTTCAAAATTACCAAATAGAATCTGTCGGCCCCCAACAACGAAGAGCGGCAGGTCTTCCGGCAGGCGTTTACAATACTCTTCTGTCAGGAGACGGTCACAAGTGACCAGAGGCAGTCTTTCCTCACGCTGTCTCCTGCCGGTGACCATCACGTGCAGCCTCACTTTCACGCTGGCACTTCCTGTCTGCCCTGGTTAGCTCCCCCTTCTTCATTAAAGGAGCAGTAGCTGCACGTAGGCTGGAGCAAAAATAGCAACAACAGATAGCGATTTCTCCCGGTGACAGTGGCCCTCATTACGACCCAGGCGGTAAGGGGTTTACGCCGGCGTAAACTTCGCCGACCCTTACCGCCTGAGTACGAGTTCCCGTAGCACCATGGTGATTTTTACGCCTGCTTTTTGCAGGCGGTAAAAACCATGGCGCTAAGGGACTTGTTGTTAATTACGCCACCGTAATTTACGGTGGCGTAATTAACGCCTTCCCCACTCCCATTATGCCCTATGGGGCAAAAATGGGAATGGGGAAGGGTAAATGGGGATTGGGGACTTACCGCCCCGCCAAGGTCGGAATGGGGCGGTAAGTCCGCCAACCACCATGGCGGAGTTGGCAACTTAGCGCCATGGACCATGGTGCTAATTGCACCATGGTTCTCCGCCAAGGTCGTAATGAGGGCCAGTGACTGCCTCATTTGCAGCCTCACTTTCACTTGCTATTCCCAGGCTGTGAATACCCTATCTATGTGAGTTCCGGGCTCTAGAGGCAGCAGCAACAGGGTTACCATGCCCCACTGTGGAGGACCATAATGATGGTTTCCTCCCTCCCCCAATAATGCGTAAGAATTGTGTGTTTGGAGGGGTGTTGGTTCCTGGCCATCTGAAATCACTGAACTGTGTCATCACTACAGATACCAGAATCCTTAGAGACTGTAATTGAAAAATAATTAGCAACACCTGAAAAGTTACACAACCTCCCTGAAGATTGTTTGAGACAAGAAAGTACTTGGAGGAGAAAAGCAACAGAGGAATTGAACAGCAGCACATGGTATTGAACCGTGTTACTATTGCACATTGTTGGGATTTAACCCAGTTACTATTTGCATCAAGCATTTTTGACTGGGAACTAGAGTGCGTGCCTGACCTAACAAGCCGAGTCGAGGAACTGCTGGTGACCTACTGAAAGGTTTGGCACCCTGGGCCTGATGTTGTCCCGCTGTACCCGTCTTCATCTGATTTAACTAGAAGGTCTGCGAAGACGCTTCGACTCATTGGAATAGTGGGATTAACTATTCTCGGCACCTTCATCAATCCCTGCAACCAAGCCTTCTCGGAAGTGTCCCGGGGCCAACCAGTGGGTTGACCAGCTTGCGCAGGACCTTTGCTCTGACACAGCCGCATGTACATGGCAAGCTCTGTGTTCACTGTACTTTCACGCCGAATTTCATACACTTGGCGTTCCCAGGTCTGGAGTAAAGAGAGATAGCCCGAACTGGAGTACACACGGTTACCGTGTCGCCCCACCGTGGTGACGAACTTCGCAGGTGCGCTGCTGCTGTACCCCTGAAACCTGCTATAGTGATACTGGCCTGAACCATCCACCAGGAGCATAGAAAATGCAACTGTCCCATTTGGGAATCAACGCTGTAACTTTGTCGCTGAAAGCCGCAGAGCTGCAGGATTACCGCATTTGAACCTGCAACCGAAGTGGATGCGACTGCCGAACTTTGGTCCGGAGTGCGCCTGGGGTCGGTGAGTACATAGTAACCCTTACCGGTGGTCACTGGCACATCCATCCATTTTTATGCACGTGTCCCCAGAGGGCCACTCTCCATTTCCCAGATAGCATGTGCTATCTAACTATTCCCAACTCTTGGAGCCTGTTCTACCCTGTTGGGGAGACCCTCCTCGAATAGTGGGAACTTATTCTGCATCACCTCACCTGCCTTCCTGAGCTGATACAGACCCTACAAGAGACCCCTTTTTCACCCATCTGGAGTACTGCGTGCACCAGCATTGCAAGTACATTTGAGCAATGGGCTCCTCTCATCGTAGGGATTGGACTGCATTTCAGTTAGGATTGTGACTACTACAGAATTGCCTAAAGACTCTTTGCACTACCTGCTTCCTTCCCTTTTTAGGTTGTGGACCTATTTCGTGCATTAACCATTTAGGCCCATTGGTCTTGTATATATGTATTTTAATAGGATTGTTTTGGTTGGTTGGTTTGAAAGTGTTACTGTGATCATTACTGTGTGTTGGAATTCAAAGGCATTAATATATACACACCTGACTGGCAGTGATTTGTAAGTGTCCTTTACTCTGTGTGCTCATTGAGGTCTTTCAGTCACCCTTACCCCACCTGAGACCTAGTTTTGACCGCCCCCAATGCTGCCCTGATTGGTCTGGCTTGTTCAGAAGATTACCCTGTTCCAAGAAACTAGGCTAGCCTTCTGAACCTCTATCCACCAGGTCAGAGTTCAGAAATCCGTCTTAACAAGCACCAAGGTCAAAAAAAAGGTTTTAAGGAGCAGGGGGCACCACCTTCTCTGTCCAATATTTTAAAAACTACTGAATCGATTTACCTCAAACCAGTCAAGAACTTTAAGTCCACACCTTATGCCCAAATTGTTTCTTATTTGGTCCAAATCTGTCCATCGGTTTTTGCGCTATGGCTGTTAAAAAACTGCACATTTTTCTCTATGGGGAAATGAATGGCATGAAAACTGAAAATATTGAGTTTCATTTTCTTCATAACCTTTCACTTAATTTGCAGTTTGGGTTGGGGGCTTTGACACACTTCTTGTTTTGAAAATGTCATCCAAATCGACCCAGCAAGTCAAATGTTATTAGAAATAGAATTTTGGGAAGAAATGGCTGCTTTTTCATTTCTGAGAAGCTTGTCAGCCTCTCTGATGCAATCTGGGACACTCATTTAGCTACAATTTTGGGAGAAGGGGGCACCCCTTCTCCATCAAGTATTTTACTAACTACGGGATAGAATGACCCTAGAGCCTTCCCGGAAATCAAGTTAACGCTTTGTGCCCATGTTGGTTTGTACCTTGTCCAATTACACCCAGCGGTTTCCTCTGTGCTGTACAGAAATGTTGACTTGTTCTCTATGGGAAAATGAATTGGAGTAGGCTAAAAACAGCATGGTGTTGCTTTCTGAATAACTTTTTCATTTTGTAACTATTTATTCACAAAACGTCCAGTCTGCTTTGGGGGTGGGGAGATGTGACAATCTATTGGTTTGGAAACTATCAGCCAAATCCATCATGGAAGTAGAAAATTATTAGCAATTCAATGTTTGGGTTTCCTATAGAACTTGAAACTCTCCTGAAATACAGTGTGGCTACTTTCGCACTATAATTCACTGAAAAGTTAAGGAACAGTTAAGGTGATCAGATTTAACGCAACAAAACCCTTGACATTCTGCAGATGTGGAAAGTAATGATCATCTTAATTAGGTGACTTCCCTATTGCAAAGATTATGACCACATACATAACAGATTGGATTCACAATGACACATATGGACTCATTACGAGGTTGGAGGTAATGGAAAAACAATGCCGGTAAAGGATTACCGGCATCGCTTACCGCTCCGGTGTATTATGACCTGGCAACCCGCTATTAGCACCACCCTAAATAACAGTGCCTCTAATAGCGGCATGGGCGTGTACAGGCGCCCCTTTGTCGAGCAAATACCGTCATGCCGGTAATAGGAGGACATCACAACCCACGCAGACATTCAAATACCGGCATCCAGAAGCCGGTAATCACGGGCTGCACGATGCCGGCCATACAGGCATCGCGGACCACCCACAAACAGCAATCAGCAGTCAAGCCAACTGCCACGGGTGCACACAATCCCCACAGGTGGAGTTAATGGAGGCTGGGCCAGTATTAAATGAGCATACCCACACACCCCACCCCTTCCTACACCAAAATGCTACCACTAGCGGTTGCAATCATGGCGCTGGACGACATGCCTATACTGCTACAACTACAGCAACAACACCAACTACAACAACTGCAGCAGCAACAACAGGCGGCACAGAAGAGACGCAGGAGGAGAAGGAGGGTGAGACAGGCCCAGCAATTACCACCAGCGCAGCCAGCAGTGCCTCGTAGGCAGCCACCAATCCCTCGCATCAGACCCAGCCCATTCAACCTAACCCCTGAGCAGATCCACACCCTGTACCTGTTGGACCGGGACACCATCACCACCATGGTGTACATGATACACAACAACTTTGCCAGCCTCATAGAAATACGCACTGCCATCCCCCCACTACTAAAGGTGGTGTCTGTGCTCCACTTCTTGGCCACAGGCACCTATCAACACACAGTGGGTCAGCCTGCATGGCTTTTCACAACCACTATTTTCACGCATGTAGAACCAAGTGCTGGATGCCCTCCTGAAGCAAGCAACCACCCTCATATCCCTACCACAGACTGCCCAGGAGATGGCCGACACCAAAGTAGGCTTCCATGCACTGGCAGGCATGCCCAATTGTGTTGGTGCCCTGGACTGCACCCATGTGGAATTGGTAGTCCCCCATGCCATAGAGGCGCTGTACCGCAATCGCAAGCAATACCACTCCATCAATGTGCAAATGGTATGTGACTCCAGCAAGATCATCACACATTGCTGTGCCCGATTTCCCAGATCAACACGACATTCTGGACCACGTGCCTGGCTGCTTGGTGAGTTGCCCAACTGGCCCATGGCAGTGCTTTGGGGTACTGATGTGTATGGATGCATACTCCACCTGGGTGGGAAAAGGGGGGATGCATACTCCACCTGCGTAGGAAGGCGGGGTGCATACTCCACCTGGGTGGGAAAGGGGGGATGCATACTCCACCTGGGTGGCATTTGTTGGTGATTGGAGAATGCATGCAGAGCTAAACACTCCTGACCTGAACCTCCCAAACAGAACATGACACATCACTGGCACAAATGTTACCATTTATGCATATCGAAGACAACAAGTAAGTGGCACGACCAGGCCACCATGGGTATGTCAAGCAATGGATGACTGAACAGGATTGCAACTGTGCCAATGTGGCTAGTGTAACCATGCACAGTGTAGAATACACAGCATAAATGGGAGGCTAAATATTGTCGTACTACCACAGTACATCCGCCTCAGCATGCATTATTACACCCTGCATCATCTATTGAACGACATCCAGACTACCACACCTCATAGCAGTATAGTTTGCATCTAGGTAACAATCTTGCATACGTACAGGGACATGTGCATGCTCACAACAAATAGCTGCAGCCATGACTGTGCTTCCTGAAGGTGGCAGCTCAGAGTGACACACACCTATTTGTATTCGCTTGCAGGTGATGGCAGATATCCCTTGAGGCCGTGGCTACTTACCCCTGTGCGGAACCCGCAGAACAGCCATGAAGAGGAGTACAATTGTGTGCACACCCGTACCCGTGTTGTGATTGAGCAGACCTTTGGCCTGTTGAAGGCGCGTTTCCGCTGCCTAAGAAGGTCTGGTGGGGCACTCCTATATAGTACTGAGAAGGTGGCAAAGAACACCATGTCCTGTGTCATGCTGCACAACATGTGCGTCCGGAGAAATGTACCACTGCCACCTGACATTGACATGCATGCACCGGGTGAGGATGATGAGGATGGAGACGGAGGTGAAGTAGCCCCACTGCCAGTACGTGATGCACGTGATGGCCATGCAGTATGCCAAGCACTGATTCACAAATACTTCTGAACCACAGGGACTATGATAGGCATGTGTCAGTGACACACTGGGTCTATGTGGACATGCACACTGGGATACCGTCACACATTAAATGGATATACACAAAATGAACACTGTCCAGCCATTGAATTCTTTTGCACACAACGGGTGTATTTGTTCAAACAGCGAAAAAATGTGACCACCCCCCCCAGTGAACTTTCAAACCCACCCAACAAACCCCAAAAACCCCCAGTGAACTCCCAAACCCACCCAACAATCCCCAGAAACACCCCCAATATACTCCATGAAATGCTCCCTATCACCCCAACCATGTGTCCCACTCCCATTATCTGCCCACACTACTTCCGGGACTTTTTGCTGTCCGGGGGTGGCATCTCGGAGTGCCATGCACTCCTTGGGGTCTGGCGCACAGGGCTGGTGGGGACTGAGGATGCAGGTGTGGTGGCTGTAGAAGAGTCGGAGGCAGGTTCCACGCCTGCTCCAAGGCGTGGCCGCTGCATGTGGAGCAGGGTAGAAGTGAGTACTTGTGTCACTGCCCCCAGGCAGTCCCTCATTAGCACAGTTGACGCATTCACAGCGGCTGTGTTTGCGGCAATGGCCGCTGTGGACCCCGCAATGGCAGTTGCAATTTCCCGCCTTGTGTCCTCTCCATCGGCAATGTACTGTCGCAGGCGCTCCAACATGGCCTCCTGTCGGGCCTCCACCCTCGACAGACGCGACTCCAGGGTGTTGGTGGGAGCTGCAGTGGTGGGTGGTGCACTGATGGGGCCTGCATTCTGGGTGTTCTCCAACTCAGAGGGGCTCAGGTCAGAGTCATGGAAGCACGGATCATCACTGCTGTAGGTGGTTGATGGCTCGATATGCAGCGGAGGGGGTGGGCAGGGAACTTGGGCTGGGTGTACAAGCCACTTCTGTTACTCCCTCAAGGTCCACATTGCCATCTAAGACATCCTCGGCGGTGGCCGGCGCATGTAGAGACTCCCCTCCAACTGGTGTGGGTGTGGGCTGCTGGGTCTGATGTGTGTGGTGGTGGCAGTGGCCCTTTTCTTTAAGTGGGACGTGGATGCCCTTGCGGTGTTCTCTTGCCTGGCATCTTCCTCATCGGTGCCTGGGGGGTAGAAGAGATGCAGGGCATCAGTGATGGTGTCACATGCCAGAGGCATACAATAGTGCTGTTCAATATTCATTCATTCATGCATTCATGTCTTACAGGTGTGTCACACAGGGTGTTCTGAGGGGGCATTTTGGCATTCAATGCATGGCAGGTGGCATGCCGTTGATTTGGGTTTTGTGTGATGTGTTACATGGGCACAGTCCAGGTGTGTTGGCCGTGTGTTGGTTATGGGATTGGCACTCAGCATGCATTTCTGTGTGGCAGGGTTTGGGCCGCAATCTGGACTTGCATATGTTGATGTGGGTGTAGGGACGTGCATTGCCTTGCCTAGTCTCTCTTCCACATCACTTGTGCTACATCATGGTTTCCCCTACAGGGATGTGCAGGGTCAGTCACCTCCTTCTGGGAATGATGCCGCACCCATCTCCATCTCCCCGAATCCCTCAATCGACTCTGGATCGATGAAGCTGCTAGCGATCTCTTTCCAGGGCATCATCTTTGCAGGTGAGTGGGGACCCCTGCCTGTGGCCATGGCTGCCCTCCTGTTTCTTGTCATTATGTGGCGGACCCTCAAGCGGAGGTCGTCCCACCTCTTACGGCAGTCCCTGACAGTACGTGGGGTGGTCCCCAGAGCCGACACCTTGCGGACAACCTCCTGCCAGATTTCCTTTTTTTTCTGCTGGACCTCACACTTCATATCATGTGTTTTTTTGAGGTCTGCATGTGCAGCTAGAGTGTCCGCCAACATATTCAATTCTGCGACGGAGAACCGCTGTTTACGCATCTGGGGGTGGTCTTCCGGGTAGCCTTGGACATCCTCAAAGTATTGCCACAGTGCTCAACAGGTATCAACTGGTGGTTAGGAAGGATGGCAATGGATTGTGTTTTTAAAGATGGCTGCCTTGCCATTTCCCATTCCGACGCAATGACGTTATTTCTGGGTCCGGTTTTACAAACCCGCTATAAGCATGTTGGTATTACCTGGTCGGTATTTAGGGGTTCCTCCTAGGCGGTGCCGGTATCAACGGGTCCCTTGATGGTGCTATCGGGGGGTTGGAGAGCCTTTTGAGGCATGCCGGTATGGCCATTACCGGCATGGGGGTTCGCACGTGCTCGCGCGCTAGTAATCACCTGCTATTAGCGGGGTCATACGAGCACAGACCTGCTCGTTTGTCATGCCGGTAATGACCCCGTTTTTACCGCGCTACTCGTAATGAGGCCCATAGAATTACAGGCAGGTAAGATAGCTCAGTGGGTTGAGTGATCGCTGCTGCGATCAGTGTGTTATCTGCAGGTTGCATGATTCAATCCTGGCAAGGCCAACTCAGCCTTTCATCCTTCCAAGCTCGATAAATAAGTACCAACTCTGGTTGGGGGATATTGTATGTATATGTGTTATATGTAAAGTGCGTAGGTGTAAGCACTATATAAATAACACATCATTAGATCCTGGGGGTTATCTACGGGGAAGGGGGTGCCGAATTGCAAGCACTTTGTTGGGTTAAATATGATCACCTAAACTGTTGTCATGGGCCTCATACAGCTCCACCCAGGAAGAGAGGACATGAAGGAAAAGTGTGAGTTAATCACAAGGAAGAAAGAACTATCGCCCAGGAACACATAACAGGCAAATGAAGACTGAGAAAGTACAGATCAGGACGGGGTAGGACTTACTGTGTTGTTTTCTTCGGTTACAGATTCCACTGCCTCTCTGCCGTCGTTGGTCACTGCGCATCCTCGCCTTCAACGAGAAAGAGAACTCATGATTATTTGAGCAGGGACTTTGCTGTTTCCTGGCCCATACTTTAATACCAACCTCAGCACATACACTGCATCCGTGGCCCACGTCTCCAACTGGCCTGCTTAGCATTCTCCTCCGAGGCCACCTCCTGCAGACACAAGGACACAAAGAGCAAAAAGGGTCAGAGCAAGCAAATGAATGAAAACCCCCAAGACTCATCTCTACCTACCCAGATCGTTGGTACCACCGGATCAAGGTGCAATTAACCTCCAGAGTGAGGTATAATTCCACAACACCCCAGTGCCCACATAGGCCTTCTCCAGATCGTTGCTGGTCAAGGTCTGGAACTTCACCTGGTGACCACAACACTGACACAGGTACAGAGCACTTTAGTGGGTAAGAGTGGTAAGAGTGGCGGCAGAAGGGGGTCGCAGGGAAACCAAGTACCCAGTGGCCTATAGTCCTGCTTCTTGATCATTCTTCCCCAGATACACTGAAGCCAGAGGAATGACAGGGGCAGATATGAGTGGGCAGCAGGTCTAGAGCTAATGAGAAGATTTCACACCATCATCTCTCCATAGGACACCCTCCGCTGTCTGTGTTACAATCCATCTGTCCAGCGGTGGAGTTTTGTGCAGGAGGGATAGGTGCAGGCCTCAGGACTTGGCATCCATACGCCCCCGAAGGTTTGCAAGACAGGATATGACAATTGTCCCCTAACTAACGTTTTTTCAGTGGGGTTTGTTCTACAATAGTTTATTCAAAGGCCACTAGCCATGGCCTTCGGCCGTGGCCACTGTACATGTTGCACCAATAGGACTCTTCAGCATTCACTAGTCATGGCCTTTCTCTCAGGATACTCTTCTTTCAATTTCATTTAATAAAGTCACAGTGAAAAAGTTGCCAGGTTAAAATAGCAGAGCAGCGACCCTCAAAGAGAAAAGGTCTGTCCCGGGAGGAAGCCACTCTGCCAGCCTATAATGGCAATCAGCAGCACAGAACGGTCTCCCTGGGGAACAGCCTATTAAAGGGAAAAAACCAATGAAGGCGTACAATATCCCAGGCTCCTGAGTGATAGTATGTACTAGGCACAATTCCAGGTAGAAACTATACATGCAGACGTTGGCAAAGAGACAGAATTCCAATAACCGTTGGTGCATAGAATGCAGGAGCAAAGGTAAGAGTAGGCAAGCCGGAGTGGAAGAGAATGCAGGAAGCAGCAAAGAAGTCCAAAGGCAGTTCATAAAGGAACTCGCAGGGAAGAGAGAGGATCCCAAAGTCACCGGGAACAGCAGCAAGGAGAGCAGAGCAAATGCGGCTTCAGAGGACAAAGCAAGAACACAGCATCTTACCCAAGGAGAAGGAATGGACGAGGGCTGCACGTGCAGCGTTATGGAGCAGAAACCCTGATAAGGCGAACAGAAGATGCCATGTTGGAAAACAACTAGAACGAGAAGGCCGTTGGGGGATAACCTGGCAGCACATCAATGGCTGACATTCCAACTATGCCATAGCTTCCAAGGGGATCAGGCTGTGACACTTTCACCCCGGCCACTGTACATGTTCCAATTATAGGTTTCCTTGTGGCCTTTGGCCCTGGCCAGTGAGTACTGTCTTCGACTGTGGCCACTGTACGTATTGCACTAATAGGCTTCCTTGAGGCCCTCTAGGTTTGGTCTTCGCCGTGGCCACTGTACATTTTTTACCTATAGGTTTGGCCTTTGGTGCTGGTCAGGGAGCACAGCCATTGCTCTGGCCCACTGTATATTTAATAAATCCTAGGCTTCTTTCAAGACTACTAATCACAGCGTTCGGCCGCTGCACATGTTGCACAAATTGGTTTCTTTGGTGCCCACTGGCCAGGGCCACTGGCACAAAGACCCATTTCCACCAGCTAGTGGAGGTAATCACAACCAACAACCCCCCTTTTTTTCCCCTCAGTGTTCATTCCTTGGTAATCTCGCAGTAATTACACGTCAATTACAACGATAATACTCAAAAATGAAAACGTCCTTAGAGGTGAACCACATGTCCCTCGTTCCTTTTCCCTAGGTCCTCCCACCCACCTCAGCTGATTTTCACCACTTCCCATTACTTACTTTCTCTCTTTGCATTCCCCAAAATACTGCGGAAATCGCCTGCATCGAGAAAAAAATGGTGATTTTTCATTTCTGAAAAGTTTCTCTGCTGTAAAGCACCACAGGAGATATATCTATATTTTTCCCCAAATATTTTAAAAAATACTGGATGGAATAACCCTAAACATCGAAATCAGGTCAATGCTTCATGCCCAAGTTGTTTCTTCTTTGGTTCCATTCCGTCCAGTGTTTTTTGCGCTTCGTTATGCAAACATTTTGACTTTTTCTCTATGGGAAAATGAACGGGACTAGTCTGAAAACAGAATTGGTTTGCTTTCTTAATACGTTTTTCATGTTTTAACAAATCTTTCCAAAAATTGTTCAGTTATGGGGGGTCCGGGACAAACGTTTTTTTTCGGAAATATCATCCAATTCCATCATGCAAGTCAAAGGTTATTAGCAATAAAATTTTAGGATTTTCTAAAGATCTAGGTAATCGTCTTAACTATAGGGTGGTGACCACTGCACTATAATAATTATGAGAATGTGATTGAATAATTGCTGTACCTTTCTGAGAATCTTTAAAAAAGCACATGATTACATATTGTGAGACACCTGATGGTGTCTCCCAATCTAATCCCCAGGGATTTGTCATTCAAGCGTCCAGGACACAGCCATCCCTATTGGATGCAGTTCCTCGGGCTGGACTAGTGCAGGAGGATCACCTGAATGAGGGGTCCTCAGGGAGTGGAATGGGAACACCCTTGGTGAGAAGCGGTATTCCCCTTCTGTCAAACTCTCTTCCCTATCCTACTATACAGACCATTCAACCTCCCCCCCCCACCCTTTCTTACAGAAACACTTTCGCACAGCACGAAAGACAACAGACTAACTACCAAGCCGTTTACCTGACATGTCCCAGTACAGGGGTCAGGCAAGTCAGGCAATTGACCAGAATCACAAACACACCTGATGGCCCTTTCCCTTCCCCACAGGGATAAAAGGTGGAGCCAGAGAGCACACTTTGAGCATGGCAGACCGCACAACGTGAGAGCTGACTCAGCCTGGCGGTTCAAGAGGAGGCAAAAGTCGTCAGGAGGAGACCAGGGGGGAGAAGTGACCATGCCCTTATCGACAGAAACCCTTGAAGCCTCAAAAGAAAATGTAAGGCCAGGAACAATAGCCTACGTGTGTAGATCCAGATGTCCACGGTACGCGGGTGCCTCCTCCTCTGACAGTCAAGCCGGGGAGAGACGCATGGCCCAATGGTACCAGCCTTGATTCTACCGACAAGAATGCAAAGCTGTTAATCACAATCAGTGAGTCGAAGGAAAAGCCGATAAAGAAACCAAGCTGTGTTGTACAAAAGTAGCAAGTGGACAATTGAACTTTGAGCAAACAAAGAACTGTGTTATATGAACTGTGGGGGAAAACCAGCAGAGCAGAGTCAGGCACCACGTGGGTGCATGCTCGTGGTGATTACTCCATTGATGAATCTACAGATACCAAAAGGCCATACGATAGTCGCCAAAACAAGTCAAAGTGGTCATACAGGAGATCCAGCAAAATCCCTGTGCAATCGAAAGCCTTTGACTTATGAACTGTATAGAAAGCAAGGGAGTGAATCCTGCATCAAGAGAAAACAAGGGAAGTGAAGCCCGCAAACATAGAAAGCAAATAGAATGTGAAGTTGGTGAGAGTGAACCCGAACAGGGATGCCGATAGAGAAGGGGTGAAGTCTGAAGTCCCGAAATACAATGTGTTGGCAAGAGTGAACCCAAACGAGGGATGTCCACAAGTGAACTGTGTTAAAAAGACATTGTAAGACAAGGAGAAGTGCACTGTCCCGCTTGTCAATTGGGGTGCAAGCTCGACTGAGGGAGAAACCAAGAGACATTGGGCCTCATTACAAGTTTGGCAGTAGCCGTGCCATTAAAAAAGGCGCGGCAGCCGGCAAACTTGTGATTTTACCACCACCCTCCAATGGGGAAGAACATGGGCATTCTGACTTTGGTGGACCCGGTCCGACCCCATTGCCGGGTGCCAGTAATGTGGAACTCCCCATTCCCATTTGAGCCGCATAGGGCTCAGTGGGAATGTGGGGGTCGGAAGCACTGCCACCATTCATAATGGTGTTGGTGCATCCAACATGCTATGCTCGCAGGTGCCGCTCGGCCCGCCAGGTCAGACCTGCGGGGAAGAAATGCACCCACGAGCACACCTCGTAGTATGGTGGTCTGGGAACTATGGTACCGGCATGCTTAACGGTACCGTAGTTCCCGGACCGCCATACTCGTAATGACCCTCATTGTAAAGCAAGAAGAAGTACACTATCCCCTTATCATTTGAGAGGTCTGCGCCCAGAAGAAGGGGACCCAGGGGTGAAGCCGTCACTGCGAAGCATTTGTAGAAGTAGTCGAGTAAGACTGTGAGAGGTCTGGGCCTGGAAGAGGTGGACCCAGGGGTAAAGTCGTCACTCAAAGCTATAAGTGGAAAAGAACTTTGTGTTTGTTGGTTAAGATTATCAGGCTTCGAAGGCAAGAGACTTTTATTGAAATAGACTTTAAGCCTTCTGAGAATCTGATAGCTGGAGCAGAATTGTCAACTGGTGCTGGGGAAAGCTTGAGTGTCTGCTGTGCTTAGTAGACTCACCTTGTCACGTGCTGAAAACGTGGGGAAAGGAGGGCCTCTGGCAATCACATCCTGACTTATTATTTGAGAACACTTCTTTCGTTATTGAAACTCCATCCCACACTTATTTTTGTGTTTAGCGTAAGGATTGCCAATAGGTTTCTTTTGTAGTATACACTCTTTTACTTTGACACAACGCCACTAGAACTGCCTTATTTTTATTTGATGGTCGTGGCTTGCTCCCATCTTAGATTTAGGTTTAGCTTCAGCGTTTTTCCACCCAGCATTAATAGTTCAATAAATACCATTGAAATGTGATCACCTCTGTCTGTCTTTACTGTTGTCATCCTGGGTTCCTAATGATATATTGTGCCTGGGAGCGTATTTGCTAAAAGGTGGGTCTCAGAAACAGGGGAAATTCTTGATCCCAGAACATTTAATGAGGATTCTCAGAAAAACAACAACTTAGTAGAACTATACACAAAGCTTTGCATTGTAGCAAATGAGGAAACGGCAGTGACCATCTCAGGTTGGTAGATGCTACCTTATACCTGATTCACAAAGTCATAAACAAGAGAAAATCAGGTATGTTTCGCTGCCAATCTTTGTAAATCAGTACTAGCTATCTATGCTTAAAATTAGCCCCACTACAGAGTTAATGTGAAGGGTCTATCTCAGTTGGTTACCATGTACACCAAATAGTATTGTTCTGAAAGAAATCTCATAGTACAGAACAAGCAAATTAATCTTTGATAGTCATTCTGTTATGTTGATAAAACAGACCAGGTTACTGTATCGAAACAGCTGGGGTGCTCTGGTCCTCTTCACTGGGTCTGACTGGTAGAACATTACACGAAAAGGCAAAAGGGAAGTAAGCAAGCTGTCATTTTTACAGAAAAGAATTCCAAAGGTGTTGTCCACTACCCAACGTGTTTCAGTCCATGTACACCTTTACAAAGAGGCCTTTTTCATGGGGCTAGTTTAACTATAAGTCAATATTTGGTTTCCACCGAAATGCAGGTTCTCTTCCGAACTGTTTTTATTTTAATACAAGATAGTTATATATGCCTTCTGCATTGGCCGATATAATTGTTGTGTATGTTAAGTCTTGTGACTGCTTAGGAAAAGGAGACCATGCCATCGGTTGGCATTAGTTGCACTTCTGAATACATTTATTCTTAAAGTGGAGTTTCTGCTCGGTCCTACTAGGTGCGTTACATTTTTGTACTCTTAGTTTGAAGTGTGAAATGCACTTATACAAGTTGGATCAGATTTATTATGAATTGGAATTTACTGATCTTGAGTTAAGTGATTGAGTCGGTAGCAGACCGTGTTATTTTATTTAGTGTACAACAGTACTGCATATCTTGGTACTTAGTATCGCTTAACACATTTTCAAACTATTATAAGTGCACTTCATAGTTTATACTAAAGAGTATGCAAATGTGCATTGTAGAACAGCGCAGAGAGTCCAGCTAAAAGAACTATGTACTCACAAATGTGTCTTCTGAATTAACTGTGTGACAGAATTCTTGGTCCCTTTCCTTTCAGTAGCTGGGGACCATTAAAAGACTTTTAATATGTGCCATGGTGATCCTATCTCAGAGAGGCCCAAATACACATGGGACACACCTTTGGAAAAAGCACTCAAAAAGGGCAGAATCGGAGTGTTCATTGATCAAGGGCAAAACAGCAATCTCTATAAAAGTAATCTCATAGATCAAGTGCAAATAAACAACTGCTACAATATAATGCTATATAAAACACAAACAAATAAAAAAACATAAAGCAGAAGAGTATAAGAGAAAACTATGTACATCTAGCGAACCATGCAGGGAAGAGGCGAAAACAAAACTGAAATCTGCTTGGATATGTAGGTACATTTTATTTATTCAAAGGAGATTTCAAAGGTACAACCGCAAACCATGATAGTAAGTATAATGTGCCAGGCATTGGAGGGGCACATACTAAATTTAAAACATTAAGACAACAACTATGGAATGAAACACATATAAACCACTATGTTTTGTCACAAACCAAGGTTTACACAACAAACACCAGATACAGGGAATAGTTTCCACAGTTGCTCTGCATAACAACAATGGGCAAACATAATAAAACTACATCATCTACACAAGTGGCTACTAGTTTCGGCATTCATTAATTATTGATCACATACTTAGCCTTCTTCAGGGTGAGTTTTAATTCCAGTGAAATTATTTAGCTGAGCATAAAGCATTCTTATAAAGACCAGTACATGAGTGGTTGGTCACTGGATGACTGGTTTGGATACTTAAAGTGACAAAAACAAACTCACTTATGTATTATGTATGTGTCACTCTTAAATTGGTTACTCTTTAAAGTTCCTATGAATTCTGCTTAGGATACTGGTGCATTCCCATGGGGTATGCATTGTTTTAAAGGCTACTCTGAGCGTAGTAAGTCACTATTCAATTAGTAGATGAAGGTGGAGTTGTGTAGCACAAGGAGTAAGAGGCCAGAAATCCAGAGTCATGTGACCAGAGTCTATACAGATATAGTTTGTTCTAGGAAGGCTGTTGATGGACATGAGTTACCAGTGCCACATTGAATCTCCAGCAAGTAGAGTTCATTATCTCCTTTCCCGTCTGCATTAGAATAAATCACTCCTGATGAGGTCCCTTTGCATTATCTTCATAATGTGGGGATTGGATGGTAGTCCTAGAATCACTGGGAATATGGAAGTGTTTGACTAGATTGGCATAATGATGGACTATCCATGCCATGGCCCAGTGATGGTTATACCTTCACATACTTTAGAGCAATGCCATAGTTCCCTATTCGCATCTGATTCTGAGATGTAGCAAATGCAGTGCAGTGTTGTTCACAGCAGGGAGTGTGTGCACGTTTGTTAGAGTGGATGCAATTTCCTCTTCATTACTTATCTGAATTTAGCATGATGTGGTGTCATTGTGATAGCACACACGGTGTCCTGAGCATGTGTTATCGCCTGCCCACCACTTACATCACCCATTCGTGTAGAACTATTCATGGTTTTGTCAGGAATGCTGCATGTGACCATAGAATATTTCATACATTTTAATCAGAGGATGTTGGGGATCGGAGAGTACACGCATGTTCTGTCCTAAAACCCCTCAGACATATAGAACATACCTGTACACCATTACGACACCGAAGAGACTTTCTATAACAATGGAAAGACACGTGACAGCGTACTAAAGGATGCAACTCACTCCTCTCATCTCTCTCTCTCTCTCTCCCCCCAAACCAAGCCTACCCCAACACTGCCACCTACCTTCTTGGACATCTGGCCCATGAAGCGTGTGTCAGTCGAAGCTTTCGCTGCCACCTTCTCACCCCATCCCCTGGCTGACTCACACCCTGACACAGCCCTGTCTCTTCTCTACTCTTCTGTTTCTGATACTCTTGCCCCTGTCATGAGGATCCGCTTGAAGTCCAAAGCCAAGTGTGATTCTTGGTAAGACTCTGACCTAGTTGCACTTAAACATAAGTGTAGGGCGGCTAAGAGAAAATGGAGGGATTCCTGTTCATCCTCTGACAAACTGGCCTGTCGCCTACTCCAAAGGCAATATCGACTCTCTGTCCGTACCAAGAAGAGAGTCCACATTCAAGCCTGTGTCTCTGCGGCATCTAACAACTTGGCCAAACTCTTTAAAATATGCAAGAAGCTGGGCAACGCTGCTGCAGTCTATACCCCACCTCTTGCCTCCCAGGCTCTTTGCAATTCCCTTGCCTCTCACTTTATCTGAACAACCCAGGACATCCTGTCTACCCTCTCCTCCACTCCCTCTACTCTCCCCTCTGCTCTCCTTCTGTACTTACTGACCCTCCTTCATCCAAAACAGGTCCATCCCTGTTCCTCTAAAACTATCAAGGACCATATTGATACCCTCGCCCCGGACCTTGCCGATTTTTGCAACCACTCCTTTGCCTCAGGATCCTTCCCCCTCTCCTCTTAAACACTCCCTCGTGCATCCTCTTCTCAAGAAACCCACAGCTGATCCTTCTTGTCCGGCCAACTATCACCCAATTTCCATTACTCACTTTCTTGGCAAACTCCTGGAAACGCTGGCCATCTCTCAGCTAAACCTTAATTCTGATTCTGTTGGCTGTCTCCATGACCATCGGTCTGGCTTCAGAGCTGACAGAAGCACGGAAACTGCTCTCCTGAACATCTGTGAGGATCTGCTATCCCACCTTGACTCTAGCATTCCCTCTGTACCCATCCTACTTGATCTCTCCTCTGCCTTTGACACGGTCAAACATACCATCCTGCTCAACCGTTTCCATGATAATATGGGTATCAGTGAACAGGCTCTGTCCTGGCTGACTACTTTCCTCCCTAATTGACCCTCCCATGCCCAACTTGGGTTCTTCCTATCATCTATCTTCCTCTCCACCTGTGGTGCTCCCAGGGATCTAACCTTTCGCCCTGGCTTTTCAAGCAATACCTGGCAACCCTTGCCCGCTGCATTGCCAATTTCTGCTCAAACTTCCAGTGCTATGTGGACAACACTCAACTCATTCTCAGACTGCCCTCGACCACCTCCTCTACCTCTCTCATCTCTGATTGCCTAACTGACATTCAAGATTGGTGTGCCGCCAACTATCTTTGTCTGAATGCCAGCAAGATGGAGATTCTCCTCATCGGCACACCTTCACCATCCTTTCCCCTCACTCACTGGCCGGCATACCTTGCCACCCCTCCTATCCCCACCTCAGAGGCTACGAACCTCAGGGTCACCTTTGATTGCACACTTTCCTTTTCCGCCCACATCGCTGATGTCTCAAAAAAGTAAAACTTTCTACTGCACCTCCTCAGAGGTACTCTGCCTTTCCTCTCCTTCCCCCAGAAGCTCACTGTCTCCCAAGGTCTGGTTCTATCCAGATTGGACTATTGCAACAGCCTCTTTCTAAATCTACCTGCCTCTACTCTCCGCTCTTTGCAACTTAGAACAGGACTGCAAGACTGTTCCTTGGCCTCAAGCCCTGGGATCGTATCTCTCCAGCTCTGAAATCTCTCCATTGGCTCCCATTGGATGCAAGGAATATATTTAAAATCGTCTGCATTGTCCACAAGGCTTTCTTGGGCCTGAGTCCCGCATTTATCCCTCCACAAATACCTCCTGTCTCGAGCTCTCTGCTCCTCTACCTCCCTCAGGGTCAGTCGTTTTTCAAAGAAACGAGCTGGGGGTAGATCTCTGTCTTTGGCCAGGGCCTCCCCCTGGAACAGCCTCCATGCCACTCTAAAACTCGAGGAGAACCATCTCTGGTGGTTCTGGAAGCACCTCAAAACCTTTCTCTTTGATTCTGCCTTCACCTCCCTCTCCCCTGCTGATTCTTTTCTCCCTTGGCACTGTGCACCTGGCCCCCTTCTGTCCTCCAGGCCCAGGTACCTGCTCACCCTGCCGCCAACCTGCACTGCCTCTGGGCCACCCCTTAAACTAGCGTCTGTATCTGTACCAATAGGGTCCCCCCCATTGTCTTATGGCACTTATAAGACCTACCCAGTCTGCTGCCTTAAAACCAGCACTTGCTACTTGCTGGCCGCACTACCATTGTTTGTTGCCTTTATTATTTATTTATTTATTATTATTTATGTTTTCCTTGCTCCACACTCTCCTTTTTCTCCCCCCTCCCATGCACTTTTCCCCCTTCCCTCTCCCCTGCACTTGCACGTTCTCAATGTCACTGGGCCTAGTAAAATCGTTGTTTTGTTTTCCCCTGTTCCCCTTCCCTTGCCTTGTCGCGCTCTGAATCGCTTGTGTATGAGCCCTATAGAAATAAAACATCAATATCAATAACATATGTAAAGGTCATGCAAGCTTAGTGGTGTTTCATGACCAGTGGAAGTGCTCAGCAGTGAGCAATGTTTCTGCACATACATCTAGAATTCTAGTGGTGATGTGGTGCCAAACAAGCTTGGCTGGTACATGGATTGACGGCCCTTGGGATGAAGCGCCATTTGGGCACCCTCGCCCCACACCTTGGGATTGGGTTTGCTGTTTGTAGGGCCAGTCTGCTTTCCTTGGTGCTCCTGGTAGCAGCTCCTGGTGGGGCTCAGGGAGAATACTGAGCTTTCTCTCTTGGTACTCTATTCATGATGATTTCCACTTTTCCTCTTAGGGTTGGTTAAATTTTCTCACTGTAAAGTGCTGCACTTTAGAGTGAGATAATTTAACCAACCCTAAGAGGAAAAGTGCAGCAGAAACAGTATGTCCATGTATTAACACAACATAAAGTGTTACAGAAAAGAAAGTGGTAAAATTCTCCTGCTTTTTCCTGCCGTTACTCCTCCAGAAAAAGAGGTGGTAATGACACTGGTTGAATTACCGCATGCATCAATTCTGCCAGCCCCCAAAGGAGCCCGAAGGACCTTCATCTGTCTTTAGCTAAAATGGTGGTGGCATTGCCAGTATTTGGACTTGATGGGATCAGTATTGCAATTGGTGAAAAACTGGTAATGGGGCCAAAAGGGGCTTGTTAATACTCTTCCCTGAAGGTGATCCATTGTCTGATGGCTGGTTCACCCACAGACATATCATTCACCTTTAATCATGTAAGCAATGGTTGGCAATGCTTGGGGAGTGCTGCGCATGCATGGGTTCACCGGTTCTATGATCTATTGCCAGCAGGTGCTATGCTAGGTCTGACGCAATCCTGCAGAAGGCAAGATGGGGTTCCATGAGAAATGCTGACTCCTCTTTCACCAGGGATAACAATTCTGGACATTGGAGGCAGGCAAGTCAATGAAGGGCTGGTACAGGCTCAGGCCAAATGTCTGTCTCAGGCTCGGTCTGAGGTCCATAATGACGCTAGAGCCATACCAGAGCCAAGTCAAGGTGGCTGGGTCTTGCCTATCCCTCGCATCTCTTCTACCAGACCCTCCCATTGCACAGCTGGGCAGTGCTGTGCTTACAATAACACTCTGGGTGCGCCAGGCCTCTAAGTACATTTCAGACTGTCAAAGTTGACATGACAGTCCTCTGATATTAAGTGAACTTTATTTGGAGGCTTTGAATAGCAATTTAATGTAGTCTTAATTAACATATCATTATCCTGTTGTGATCCTATATCCCATCCCAAAGACAACACTACACCTGGGAAACTTGGGGCTGGCCGTCCCATGAGTGTCAGCGAGTGAGCTAAGATGGCTGGAGAGAGACAATAAGATAGCTCAGTGAGTTGAGTATGTGCCCTGTCTCGGGATGCCACCTGTAGTCACACATTCCAATCCTGGCAGGACCAACTTAACAATATCTCTCAACCCACCCATATCTGGAGGTTGTCACTCCACTCACACACAGTTTAATCTCTCCCCCAACACACCACCTGTCTTCCATGGATTTCAATGGAAGTCTCCACTAATGAAAACCTTTCCTAAAAGTTTTTAAAAAATACGTTTATGTTGACCTCAAAGGATTCGCCCAACAAACACACGAAGAGTACCCGATGAAACCTGTGTTGTGTTGGATAGTCAACAGTTTCAGAGCCATGGCTAAGCACTTCATATTTTCAAGGTTATTAAATGCAGGGCCTTTACTTTTGCTAATAACAGAAATCATATAGCGCTTAGAAGAAGAATCTGAATTTAAAAAAAGCTCTAACCAACTTATCAAATGCTAAGCTCATGTGCTCTCACTCTCTATCTCACTTGCTCTCTCTATCTCTCTCTCTCTCTCTCTCTCTCTCTCTCTCTCTCTCTCTCTATCCCCCTCTGTGGGCGAGAATCACATTGTCACGTGTGCATTTGCTAGAGCCTTCCCAGTCGTTTCTCGGATCAGTGTCATCACACGTGTCCCTCAGGAATGCCCCTATAACATTAAGGGGGCATTAAGGGAGCATTGTCCATATAGAGAAAGTGAGGTGGGCATAGTCTCTTAGGAGACCAGAAGACCAGACTGCAGGGTAAACAATTGCCTCTGTTATTTTCTATTTGTGTTCATTTTTAGTGGATTTGAGTACTAAAGCAAATGATTGTGTTTAACAACAACGACAGAAAGTGGATAGAACACAAAAATAGGCATTGCCTTGGCGCTTACAGAAGTAAAGATTCGTTTTAACACTTTCGAGAAGGAAGAACATTTTGAGGCAGAGAAAGGTTTGAATATTTGGCAAGTGTTTATGGTAAACAGGGTGTATGCCTGAATCACTAAGTAAATCATTCACACAAGACGTTGTGCTCATTTCTTTATTCCCTACTCTCACCCTAGAAAAGAGTTTGTAACCATGAACCATAAATGCTCATTAAGACAGCATAAAGATTTGTATGTATGATAAAGAGGGTTCACATGTGCCATTCTCTTTAGTCTATGGGACACCTCAATGATGGGTTTGGGAATGTATGCATAATTTAAGAAGAGAAGTACATGGTACTCAGGGTAAGGGTATCTACCATTATGGGACTGTTGGCCAACCACCTCCCCAATGCTCATACATCAATAGAGTGTTTATATATATATATATATATATATATATATATATATATATATATATATATATATATATATATATGGTGATGGAGAAGGGAAATGTGTGTACTGTGAAGGCATTATGAAGTAGACACAGACAACAGGCTCAAGTTTTGTTCTCAAATGTTTTTTTTAAAGTAAAGTACAGGATGGAGTAAGGCCTAACTTGCCCTATGTTAAGGTGGGATGTCCCTACCTAAAGAAATCTAAGGATAGTCTACGTCAGGAAGTCTAAAAAAAAAATCAGTCTGTGACCAAAACCTATACTTTCCCTCACAACTTACTGTATACAATGTCTAGGGATGTCAGCATCAACAATGAATAGTGTTCAAAATAAAGTTCCAAGCTTATTCCAGCTCCTGGCTTGTAGTCAACCTTCCCTTCCCCAAGTACAAAGCAATGCTCAAACTTTCGGGGTTCCCTTCCCCTAGACTTCCATTGGTCGAGCTTTTTTATCAAAACCAGCATAGTTCCTTGGGGCACTTCCCAGTTCTTTAGATATCAATAATTCACACAGGCAGCTTGTTTCCTTCACCTCAAAATCACATAACAGGTTGTTGCCAAACTTAGCCTTCTTTATGGATAGGTTCATTGACTTCTCCACACAGGGCACTTGGTCTAGGTGCAGTTGTCAGACCACACGGTCCACCCATCACAGGTCACACAACCAATACCCCTTCTTGACTGCTTTCAATCACCATAAGGACACTGCATCTTTGTGACAGTGATCTTGAGATGATTCCCCAGTGTCAAACTCTTTTGACACTCGATTGTGGGTTTCCTGCTAACAGAGGCTTCCTTTTGAACCTGCTGTCCCTTGGACTCCTTTAGCTTTGATCAATACTTGGCTTCTTATCCTATCCCCTTCTTGGTAAGCTTTGACTTTGCCAATACTTGTGTTTTAGATAATACACTTCGTGGTATCTGCCTCCTGCACCACATTTCTGTCACTCCATTCATGAGGGCTCAACTGTTGCCTTTACTATGTTCAGTATTCAAAAGTGTGCATTATAACTTTCAGTTTATTTGGCCTCCAAGAGGACTTGTTTCTGCATTTTAAAAGTGATTGTTAGTTGATTCGGTACTCACAAGCACTTGTTTCAGCATTCAAAATACTTATAATGACTTCGGTATTCAAAAAGTACTTTTTCGGCATTCAAAGGAGAGTGCTTTTCAGCTCGTTCAATATCCAAAACAACAATTTAAAAACATTTTAATTTATTTTTAATTCTTGTAATGAACTTCACACCTCTAGGACTCAGAGCGTACATAAAAAATAAAGGACTAAACAAACAGAGCACAAAGCAGAGACTAGAATGAAGACAGGTGTCAGAGGGGAAATGAAGGATTTCTCTGGATTACTCTGGTTTCAGATTGAACAAAAGAGTAAGGGGTAATTCTGAGTTGGGCGGTAAGGGTTACCGGGCACCGGTATGGAGAACGGTGCCGGCAAAACCCTTACCCCCCAATTCCGAGGTCCCTTAGCGGGAACCGTCCTTTGCGGGTCCCGCTAAGGGACCAGGGTGCTAATTACAGGCCTGCTATTCGCGGGCCCGTAATTAGCGCCTTCCCCATTCCCATTGAGCCCTATGGGGGCTCAAATGAGAATGGGGAATGGTTGGTTGAATGGGGACTTACCGGGTCCGCACAGGTCGGAATGTCCTGGTAAGTCCCCATTCAACCAGACCGATGCCGGACCCGGTTTTGGAAGCAGCCATGGCGAAAATAGCGCCATGGCTACCTCCAAACTCGCAATGAGGCCCCTAGTCTGCTTTTTAGAAACGTCCGTAGAAGATGCACGCCTCACATCGGGCAGAAGCTTATTCCAGGCCAAGGCCACCTGAAAATCTAAAGTAGTTACACTGAAATGTGTCAGCTTGTACCTGGGTTGCTCCAATTTCTGGGGGTCGTAGGAGCGTAAACAGCGGCCTGGGGGAGTGATTGTTAGGCGATTGACTAGGTATTGTGGGGTCTTGTTATTACGACACTTGTAGCTCAGAGATAGCAGCTTGTGTGTAATCCAATGTTTAATAGGGAGCCAATGCAGTGCGCCTCTGGCCTCAGTAACGTGGTCTCTCCTAAACAGCCCATGAACGGCCCGTACTGCACAATTCTTCATGACTTGAAGTGCCCGGACATTGGTTTTATAGGTCCATGCAAGTAAACTGTTGCAGTAGTCCAGGGGTGCATTTATCAAGGCATTCACCAGTACTGATCTGTTTCTGAATGATATATAGGGGTGAATTCAGTTCAAGAGCTTGGTGGTGTAAAGCACGAATGTGGGCCATCTGTGTTTTCATAGTAAGCTCAGCATCAAGAATGACGCCCAATGTCTTAACGCTTTTGGCCATGCCAAAAAGAAAAGTGTTATATTCTGGGCCGAGTTTTTTAATTATTTGTCCAGAAGCTATGATCAGCAGCTCAGTTTTCACTGCATTAAGAGCAGGATAATTGATAGACATCTACTCTTGAATGGATTCATAGATGGAATTAATCGCGTGCACGTCCTGGATGTAACAGCCTGACAATTCCAACATGACCTGGGTGTCGTCTGCATAGTTCATAAATTGGACACCCAGATCATTCAGGAGCGCAAGAAGCGGCATGATGGAAGCATTAAACAATGTAGGGGATAGACAGGATCCCTGTGGGACTCTGCGTGTCACTGGCGTAGGAACAGAGCTAAAGAATCTGGTTCAGACTCAAAACCCGGGATATAGGCCGGTAGATACAGACACTCCTAGAACCTCTGTTACTTGTGCATATTAAGTAGCTTTGGGTTTTCACCCTAAGTTAGTAGGGTAATCCAGACATGGTATCCTTGCTCACTATTCTTTGAGAGGTACAACTCCACCTCAATGACGAAGCCCAACCAGGCCAAAACACATGTCTGGGGTTGCTAATGGTACTCTTGTTCAGAAGAGAATTGACTGGCATTTTGGCGCTGGACTGCCCTTGGGCAGGACAAAGACTGATTTGTAGTGGAAATGTCTTTTCTGTGAAAGGATGGTGAGGTAAAAAATCTAGTTGAGACTCTAACGCGGGATATAGGCCGGTAGATAGAGACACTCCCAGAACCCCCCCCTTACTTGTAGGAACAGAGCTGAACATTGAATGTTCAATGCGCATTTACCTGCCAACCTGGTGGTTCCCATTCACTCAACGGTGAGAGTTTACGGCGTGCCGTGGTCTCTGCCACTTTGGGTTCTCGCCTGCCCGAGCGGGAACTCACTCCTCTCCTGGTGGCTTGCAGTGACATTGCTCCACAGCAATGCTCTGCCTGCAGCCCAGGACTTCTGTGACCACTTTGCTTTTTCATGCCGGTCTTCCACACACAGTCTGCTACCGGACTCCCACTTTCTTTCGCAATGTTTGTTGCTGCATAAACTCTGTACTGCTCATCGGGTCTCGAGCATTCCATTTGCCACCCCACTTTTTGGGAGTTGTTGCCCCAGCCTCTGACTCTGCATCCCCATCTTACACTACTTCCACAGTTGACGCCACTCAAAAACAGAGGTTGCATTTTAAAGTGCCTACACTATAATTATTCCAAGAAAGACTAGACCGCTCACGGTCAGAACAGCAGTTCTGACTTCTTCGCGTGTTCCTCCTCATCCCAGCACACATCTGTGGCAGGTCTGTATTAATAAAAGGGGGCTGATATGTGTTTGTCACTTTCAAATGAGGGTATGTCTTCCAAGTTGGTCTCTTCCTCATCTTCCTCAGTGTTTAAGTGATGTCTCTGAAGGACAGTTTGATGGGAAGAAAAGGGAAAGGACTGACAGTATTCTACAAAGGCTTGATGTTCAGTGTGAAAAGGGAAGGAGGGGATACCATGTCTCACCCATGTACGTCCTCTCCCCACTCCCCAAGTTCCCTCCATCCTGGTGACTCCCCTCACATATCCACCCTTAGAGTCGGGATCCCAAAGCAATGGCCATTCCCTGGCCACCTGAGACGAGCATCCAAGGGGAAAAGAAGTGAGGATGCCTTCAGGTTCCTCACAGTACATAGTTTCCAGAAAATAGTCTCCATCATTCTTACTATGCTGCAAACTTGAAGTGGAATTCAGAGATTTGGAACTTTCTGGAAAGAGGCTCCCTAGGATTGTAAGTAACAGTTGTAGAACCCTTGTGGTGAAGTTTGAAAATACAATAGAATGTTCTGCAAGCAGAAAACCATGGCAGGGCCATGAATTACCTCTATACAAGTCAGGAACACATTCAGAACATGTTTTCGAAGAAGCACCTCCTAAGGAAATGTCCTTTACCTGGGATTACCACTAACCAGGCTGATCATTGTGCAGAAATTTTCATCAGGTTTCCCGGTGATGGGCTTCACAAAATGCCTTGGGGCCATGAACTTACATGAAGGTGTTCTGCTTGAATGATGAAAGACAGGCTTGTTCTTCCTGATTCTTCTCCATCGGCTCTCCCAAGGGATGGGGGTCATGTCATTTTACACGTCTTCCCTTATTACTGTTACCATCCTACATTCTCACATCCCACAGGAACTACCACCTCCGGGAATAAGCTGACATCGCATTCGGATGCCATTTTAGTGGATGGATCCAAAAGACCTCAAACATATTCACGGCTGGTGGTCATTGCACCGGCTTTAGGCAATGGAATGGAGCGTACCCCGGGTTGCCGTGCCTAAATACACTCCACGGGTATAATCCCTCTAGATTATCAGCATGCACAGCAGGGATCAGCAGTTGTGGCTGCGAGCAAAGTACATGAGTCCACAACTACTAAACAAAAGAGCAGAGAGAGCCCCTAGTGGCCTTGCCACTCGGCCCGCTACATACCCAAAGTGATGCAGGTGGATTTCCCGCTGTAGTGAGGATAAGGATGGAGCTTCAGCACCCCGATCTACCCATGGATTCAGCCGGAAAATGGCAAAGAGGCTGGAGAGTTGCTCTCTCACACACACACGCCATTCACTGTTCTCATGAAAAGGAGCTTAGGTGGAGACCGGAAATAACATGTTTTATGCAGATGGACACTACTGAACACAATCTTGATTCAAGTCCAGATCTAACAAGGACATCTCCAGATGGCACGTGATCCACTGCAGTGTTCACCCCTAGCACCATATGGGTGGCACTTGATTTCCAGTGACTGCAAAATTGCAAACATGTCCAACCTCAAAGTATTGCTTGCTGATCTTCCTGCTTTACATGTAGAAAACGTAAAAGGAAGAGTTACCATGGTGTGTCTGTCCCAGATGAATTCATTGCAGGAGTTTCATCAGGGCCCTCACCACAGCTGCTCACTGTGACGTTATCACCTGTGGGTGGGGTGGGGAGTGGGTGTCCAGACCAGGAACTGCAGAAGAAGGAAGGTTTTGCAGATCCAAATAGAAGTGCATTGTGGGTCTTAATGAGTCACATGGAATGAGTAGAAAAGAGGTACAACATGTGTTGCAGTGATCTTTGACTTGCAGACATTCACATGACCTCAACATTGTACAGTATAGATATGACAGGCATAAGAACTCATCATCAGAGGCACACATGTGCCAGGTACCAGAGGTACTCCATGCCTGCACTCTGCCACACAACACGTCACTGTTAGGAAGCGCTGCGAGCAGCCACATTAAAAGATGCCAAAAAACACATTGGAGCAGATTGAGCATTCTGAATGATTGTGCATTTGATTTTACATTTACATGATTTTCCCATGATGAAATGAAGTTGGTTCAGTTTATAAGCCTCCATCGCACATGCAAAGGCTGGTGCTAATGTCGGGGGGCCTGCTCCCCCTCTCTGGAACAAAACATCATGATGGTGAGCCTGTGCAGTACTTGGAACCCTTGCCACATGCCCTGCTGTTTCTGTATTGCCTTCATCAGAGGTTTGAGAAATGCATGGTGTTGACACATGTTGTTCCTGTGCAGGGCACTTGCTCCACCTTTGCCCACACCACCGAGAGGTGAGATGTTGATCATGGTGCTGAAAAGGTACTGATTATGGTGCCAACAGTCACTGAACTTCTGCAAATGTAATCTATAAAGCGATTCCCTCAAAAGGTGGAAGAAGCGAGAGACAGAGTCGGCTGAGGTTGGCGTTCCACCCATCGATGGAGACCTTGCCAGGGTCCTTAGAGTGAACCAGCGCCCTCCATCCCACCGAGATGAAATCAATGGTCATAATGCTGTCCCTCCTGGGACTGGGCACATGCATGAAGCTGGGTGAGAGCACAGTGCCTTATTGCGTAAGTCTGTCTTTTTGATTCATATAATTATGTGTGTTAAAGAAAAGGTGTACCTCATGTTCAATGCCACAGCTGTACCAACTGCTAGTTACGGTGTCGAAATATGGGGTCACTCGTGTATAACCCCAATTCAACATAAAGAAAATCAGTGTCTGCGCTGTTTGTCCGGTCTACCAGTGGGTGCTCCTGGAAGCAGGTTGGGGCTATATCCCTGACACCTTAAGCCAGCATCCACTACTACTGTGGGCAAAACTGTGGTGTTCCAGGGTGACTGAGTGTCATCTTTCACATTGGCTCAAAAGGGACCTAATGATATCAGAGGTGGGGCTTTGCAGCCTATGTATGTATGTATATATATATGTATATATATATATATATATATATATATATATATATATATATATATATATGTATATATATATTTATATATATATCAACTCATATTTTCACTGGGTGTCAGTAATTCATTAAGGCGTTTGAGGAAGGGGCAATTACTATTTCAAAACTTTAAATCTGTTTTCATAGAGAATAAATAATTAACCCAGCGAAGCTGTGAAATGGCTATTTTCTGGTGCACAGCCCACAGCTGAGCTTGGAGAATTATAGTAGCTGGTTTGGCAGCCCACGTAAAAGAGGTTCAATATTGAATTTTAGAACAAATCTCCTACCACTCGCCTCAGTGGTGTCTCGTGGGTCTAGGAGTAAGACCCAGGTCCCAAGACCTTTTTGTGCCTATGATGGCACTACGGTGGGTGACCTAATTCATTTTACATGTATTTGTCCTATTTTAAAGATACATAGAAGAACGTTTCTTTTACCTGTGTTATCTTGTACAAGGTTCGCAGGTGGGTGAGGCCAAGATGCTGCTGTTTTCCCTTCCATGTAAGAATGTGGCAGGTTTTATTTATGGTTTGATTGAAAATGCTTTATAATCTGCATTTTATGAGACGTTTTAGAGAATTGTATATTGTGTCTTTAATATGTACTTTTATGAAATTAACATTTCGAAATAAAGTTCGTTTGATTTGATTTGACTAGGGGTCTACAGGATGTGCTCTATTTGGAGACGATCGCCTATACATTGCTCCCCATCCAGAGACCCCAGGATGCTTTGTTTTATTGCATATAGAGGGGCACTCGGCTAAATTCCGTGGAACGATGGGGGGCCTTTTTTTCAGTCTAGGGATTCTATGCAGGGCCATTTTATTGGAAAGTGCCAGGCATGGTCAATGGTAGTCTCTTGGGAGCGTCCTGAAGGAACAGACATTCCCTAGCTTGTGTTAAGTGGCCTCCAGGTAGACAGGTGAGTATGGATGATCATTGCCAGACAGTGCCAGTTTGAAGTGAGACACATGGAAAGGAAGGCTCCCTGGAAAGTGCCGTGCAGAATTCCACAGCCACACACAGATTCTAATGGCAGTACAGTGTGGGGGCAACACAATGATATTGATATTGATATTCTATTTCTATCGCGCTCGTACACAAGTGTTTCAGAGTGCGACCAAGCAAAGGGAGGGGAACCAAGGAGAACAAAAACAAAAAAAAAAACAACAATCTTACTAGGCCCAGTGACATTAAGAACGCGTAAGTGCATGGAGAAGGGAAAAGGGGGAAAGTGTGTGAAAGTGGGAGAAGTGGAAAGTGCAGAACAGAAGAGAGAAAATAATAAGTTAAGTAAATGAATAAATGCAGGCAATGAAAAACCGGTAGTGCAGCCAGCAAGTGGCAAGTGCAAGATTAGTCAGATAGGGTATATCTGATAAGTGCAGAGGAAGAGTAGGCGACTGTATGGGTACAGATACAGAACGCAGTGCAATGGGAGGCCCAGAGACGGTGCAGGAGGGAGGCAAGGTGAGCAGGTAACTGGGCCCGAAGAACAGAGGGTGTCTAGGTGAACAGTGCCAAGAGAGAAAAACAGGTCAGCAGGGGAGAAGAGGGGCAAAGGCAGAAGCGAAGAGGAAGGTCTTGAGGTGCTTCCGGAACCAGAGATGGTTCTCCTCAAGTTTCAAGGTGGCTGGTCGGCTGTTCCAAAGGGAGGCCCCACCCGAAGACAGAGATCTGCCCCCAGCTTGTTTCTTTGAGTGTGTTAGAGGTAGAGGAGCGACGGGCTCGAGAGGGGAGGTATTTGCAGAGGGATAGTTGAAGGTATTTTGGACCCAGGCCCCAGAAAGCCTTTTGGACAATGCAGAGGGTTTTAAATGTAATCCTTGCATCCACTGGGAGCCAATAAAGTGATTTCAGAGCTGGAGAAATACGATCCCAGGGCTTGAGGTCAAGGACAAGTCTGGATTAGTTGTAAAGGGCAGCGAGTGGAGGCGGGTAGATTTAGAAAGAGGATGTTACAGTAGTCCAACCTGGAGAGAACCATAGCTTGAGAGACAGTGAGCTTCTGGGGGAAGGAGAGGAAAGGCAGAGTACCTCTAAGGAGGTGGAGTAAAATGTTTGACTTTTTAGAGACGTCAGAGATGTGTGCAGAGAAGGAAAGTGTGGAGTCAATGATGCTTCTTGGCCTCGCAGATGGGGGTAGGGGTAGGGCCAAGGGAGGCCGGCCAGAGAGTAAGGGGAAAGGATGGTGAAGGTGTGCCGACGAGGAGGATCTCAGTCTTGTTGGCATTTAGGCAAAGATCATTGGCAGTACACCAATTTTGAATGGCAATTCGGAAATCAGAAATGAGGGAGGGAGATGAGGTGGCCGAGGGCAGCCTGAAAATGAGTTGAGTGTCATCAGCATAGCACTGGAAGTTTGAGCAGAAACTGGAAATGCAGTCGGCGAGAGCTGACAGGTATTGGTTGAAAAGCCAGGGCGAGAGGATAGAACCCTGGGGAACACCACAGGTAGAGAGGGAGATCGATGAAAGGAAGTACCCAATTTGTACCTGGGAGGGTCGATCCAAGAGGAAAGAGGCCAGCCAGGCCAGAGCCTGATCGGTGATACCCAGGTTGTCATGGAGACGGTTGAGCAGGGTGGTGTGGTTGACTGTATCGAAGGGAGAGATCAAGTAGGATAAGGACAGAGGGAATGTTACAGTCAAGGTTGGAGAGCAGATCTTCACAGATGTTCAGGAGAGCAGTTTCTGTGCTTCTGGCAGCTCTGAAGCCAGATTAGTGGTCATTGAGAGAACAAGCAGCATTGGAATGAAAGTTTAGCTCAGAGATGGCCAGCTTTTACAGGAGTTTACCCAAAAAGGGAGTAATGGAAATTGGGCAATAGTTAGCCGGACAAGAAGGATCGGCTGTGGGTTTCTTGAGCAGAGGATGCACAATGGAGTGCTTTAGGAGGAGGGGAAAGATCCAGAGGCAAAGGAGAGGTTGCAGAAATCGGCAAGGGCTGGAGCAAGGGTATCAATGTGGTCCTTAAAGGTTTTAGAGGAGCAGGGATGGACTTGTTTTGATGAGGCTTTCATAAATTGGATTTGTCTAGCGACCTTTTCAGGGGTGAAAAAAGGAAAGGAGGAGAAAGAGGGTGGGGGGGTAGCTGGTGGAGGGACAGTAAGCAGAGACAGAGAGGGGAGAGGAAGGGGAGCAGAGGAGAGGGTGGACAAGATGTCCTGGTGAGCGGCAAGGACTGCAGCAGGGTTGGCCAGCTCCTTGCAGATTTTAAAGAGTTCAGCCAAATTGTTAGATGCCGCAGAGACACGAGCTTGAATGTGGACTCTCTTCTTGGTGCAGACAGGCAGTGCGTATTGCCTTTGGAGCAGGCGGCAGGCTAGTTTGTCAGAGGATAAACAAGAAGCCCTCCATTTCCTCTCAGCCACCCTACACTTACATTTAAGTGTAGCTAGGTCAGAGTCATACCAAGAATTGCACTTGGCTTTGGACTTCAAACAGATGCTCATGATAGGGGCAAGAGTATCAAGAGTATCAGAAATAGAAGAGTAGAGAAGGGACAGGGCTGTGTCCGGGTGTGAGTCAGTCAGAGGACGAGTAGGGGAGAGTAGGTGGCAGCGAAAGCCTCAACTGACACGCTCTTCATGGGCCGGATGTCCGAGAAGGTAGGTGGCAATGTTGGGGTAGGCTTGGCTTGGGGCAAAGAGAGTGAGAGATGAGAGGAGAGGAGGCAGTGGTCACTCCCGGAGAGTCTGGATATACCAGGTGAAGAGTAGGACCAAATATAGAAAGTGCAGTGTAGTCTGGGAGTACTAGGTGAAGTGTAGGGCCTAATATAGAAAGTCAGATGTAGTTTTGATATGCCCGGTGATATGTGGGGTTGGTTATACACAATTAGGAGTAGTCTGGATATATCAGGTGAAATGTGGGACGGCATATAGAAAGTAAGGTGTAGTCTGGGTATACCAAGTAGAGTGTCGTTCTGGATGTATGAGGTAAAGTGTAGGACTGGATATAGAAAATGAGGTATAGATCTGGATGCACCAGATGAAGTGTAGCACTGAATATACAAAGTGAGGTGCAGTCTGGATATGCCAAGTGAAGTGTGTGGCTGGATATACAAAATGAGTAGTATCTGGATATACCAGGTGAAGTGTACGGCCAAATATAGAATTTGGGATGTAGTCTGGATATGCCAGGTGAAGTGTAGGTCCAAATGTAGAAAGTGAGGTGTAGTTTGGATATGCCAGGTGATATGTGGGTCTGGATATCCGAAGTAAGGTGTAGTCTGGACATACCAGTTGACTTGGTGGGCTGGATATACCAGGTGAAGAGTAGAGCCACTTATAGAAAGTGCAGTGTAGTTTGGCTACACCAGGTGAAGTGTAGGGCCTAATATAGAAAGTGAGGTGTAGTTTCGATATGCACGGTGATGTGTGGGTTTGGATATTCAAAGTGAGTATTAGTCTGCATATACCAGGTGAAGTGTGGTATTGGATATGCCAGGTAATGTGTAGGGTTGGATATAGAAAGTGAGGTGTAGTTTGGATATGCCAGGTGACACGTGGGGCTGGATATCTAAAGTAAGGTGTAGTCTGGATATACCTTGTGACGTGTGGGTCTGGATATACAAAGAAAGGTGAAGATGGATACACCAGGTGAAGAGTAGGGCCATATAGAGAAAGTGCATTGTAGTCTGGCTATACCAGGTGAAGTGTAGGGCCTAATATAGAAAGTGAGGTGTAGTTTCGATATGCACCATGATGTGTGGGGTCAGATATTGAAAGTGAGGAGTAGTCCGGATATACCTTGTGACGTGTGGGTCTGAATATACAAAGAAAGTGAAGATGGATACACCAGGTGAAGAGTAGGGCCAAATATAGAAAGTGTAGTGTAGTCTGCCTATACCAGGTGAAGTGTAGAGCCTAATATAAGAAGTGAGGTGTAGTTTTGATATGCACCGTGATGTGTGGGGTCGGATATTGAAAGTGAGGAGAAGTCTGGATATACCTTGTGACATGTGGGTCTGGATATACAAAGAAAGGTGTATTTTGGATACACCAGGTGAAGAGTGGGCCAAATATAGAAAGTGCAGTGTAGTCTGGCTATACCAGGTGAAGTGTAGGGCCTAATATAGAAAGTGAGGTGTAGTTTTGATATGCACCGTGATGTGTGGGGTCGGATATTGAAAGTGAGGTATAGTCTGGATATACCAGGTGACGTGTGGGGCTGGATATACATAGTGAGGTATAGTCTGGATATAAGCACTCCCTGGGGGAAGTAAAAATCCCAGAGCTTCAACTAAACGCGAAAAGTAACAGACCCAGATGTGTGGGCTATCCTGTCTCAGGTATTAGTTCAGTTGTTTCGAAACATAAATATATTCAAAAGCTAACAATCAGCATAACATACATACAGCATTCAATATCCCAGTTCTCAGTCCTGGAAGTTTCCATCCTTCTGCTTACCCTTTCTATTCCCCTCATTGACTTTCACCCTTCCCTCTGCTAGCTTCAACTGGTCTCCCTCTACACTATCAAAAGCTCTACGCTCAGCGCCTGCTCTAACGCTTACCTCATTTCTTTCACCAATGTAGCCTTAACATTACAATTTGGGTTGTTCTGTAAGTCAAATTTGGGTGTGTTTTGAATCCGCAATTTGGGTTGTTCTGAAAGTCAAATTTTGGTGTGTTTTGAAAGTGCAATTTGGGTTGTTCTGAAAGTCAAATTTCGGTGTGTTTTCCACATCACTTCAGGTCCTAAATTGTAACCGGCTAGCCCAGTGACTGTTCCTTACAGCTTCTCTTGCATATTTCACCTACTGCCTCCTCTCTCTACTCACTCATGGTGTTATCTATCTCTCCTATCTACTCCAACTGCTTCTCTATCAACTATCCTTCCCTTCTTAGTAAGTCTGGTAAGAAATTCAAAAAAGGATATCTTGGCTTCAAACCCAGGTCTCCCCATCGCTGATACCTATTCTAGTGCCTCTGCCAGACAAACCCTCACTCACATTCTCTTTTTCATTCCTTCACCTGATCTATGGACCCCTCATATGATCTCTGTGCTTTGTCCTGTCTCCTCCTTTCCCATTAATGGTGGCACCTGCTGGGAAGTCCTCATGGCTCTCTTTGACTCCTCCAGAGTCATCATTAATGTCTACCTAAGTGGCACTGTCATGGTGCAAGGCCCTCAGGATATTGCCTAACTTTGTATTTCTAGCTTCACACATCACCTGGTATATCAGGACTACACCTTACTTTGGATATCCTGCCCCACATGTTGCCTGGCAAACCAAAGTACACCTCACTTCTCTATTAGGCCCTACACTGCACCTAGTATAGCCAGGCTGCACTGCATCTTCTATATTTGGCCCTACTCTTCACCTGGTATATCCAGACTACACCTTACTTCTTATATCCAGTCCCACATGTCACCTGATATATCAGTACTACACCTTACTTTGGATATCTTGCCACACACGTCACCTGGCATATGAAAACTACACCTCACGTTCCATATTCAAACCTACACTACACCTCGTATACCCAGACTACATCTCACTTTCTATATTCGGTCCTACACTTCACCTGGTATATCCAGACTACACTTTGCTTGCCATATCCAGCCAACACATCACCTGGCATATATATACCTACACCTCACTTTGTATATCCGGCCCCACACTTCACCCAGCATATCCAGATTGCACTTCACTTTGTATATCCAGCCCTACACTGCACTTCGTATACCCAGCCTCACACAACACCTGGCACATCCAGACTGTACCTCACTTTGTATATCCAGTCCTACACTTCACCATGTACATCCAGACCTACATCCCACTCCGTATGTCTAGCCCCACGTCACCTGGGATATCCGGACTGCACCTTATTTTGGATAATCTTCCCCACAAATCACCTGGCATATCCAGATTACACCTCACTTTGTATTTCCAGCCCCACACTTCACCTGGCATACCAAGACTACACCTCACTTTGAATATCCTGACCCACATTTCACCTGGCATATCCAGAATACACATCACGTTCCACATTGTATAAGCGGCAATTGTTATGTTCAACCCTACAATGAAGTCCAACCCTACATTTATCCTAGTACATACTTCCCTACATTCTATTGGTTATAGACTAGGGCCAAGACGAAGCTCGGGGCAACAGGTTTGTCTTGGAAACAAGACAACACAGAGCAACGCAGCTACAAATCCCTGTTCCCTGCTTACAGACTGCATGTTATAAAAGATGAATTCATTAATATTTGGCACTACCCTTCTTATATATATGTAACCCTGCACACTAGGAGGCCCCGGAAGTCTGGTTAATAGGTCCCATCCAGGAGCTGGGATAAAAACAGGAGGATGGATTCTCTTGACTCCTTCCATAAAGGCCTTATTCACTGGTGTCTTCCACCACAATACTTTCTGTTGTGAAATAGTGTAGTCTGAGAGGGCAGCTAGGTGAACCTTACGGGAGTCAAAATTCAGCCCTGAGTCAAGCACGTGAGTCAGGTACAACACAATGTGGGTAGGAGAGCAGTCAATGGGATTGACGCTCTTGGCATTGCACCAGATAACAAAGCGTTTCCATTTACTAGCATAGCAGTATCTGGTATTTGCTTTTCTTGCTTCCCTAAGAATGTCCATGCATCGCTGAGGAAGTTGGAGGTGTCCAAACTCTTTGACCTCAGGAGCCAGGCCGCTAAGATCAATGTTTGCGGACACAGGTGAAGAGTCTCTGCTTTGTCCTGCGACAACTTGTTGTAAAGGCAAGGAAGTTTCACTGGGGGAGATAGAGACATCTCCATCAGATGAGCGAACCAGGGTTGGCGGGCCTACATGGGGGCCACCAATATCATGGTTACTGGCTCCTGGTGCATCTTGTGCATTATCTTTTTTGAGAAGGGGAGTCAGGGGAAAAGCATAGACAAATTGTGACCATGTATTCCAGAGTCCGTTCCCCTTGGAGCGGTTCTGAAGGGTATCTGGAGGCGTAGTCTTGGCATTGAGCGTTCTACCGAGTCGCGAACAAGTCGGTCACTGGGAAGCCCCATTCTGCGAAAATGTTGGAGACAATGTCTTTGTGTAATCACCATTCATACTCCATGGGTAGTGGACAATCTCTGATGAGAACCTCTGCTAGAAGATTGAGTTCCCCTGGAACATGATATGACAACGGGAACATGTTTTGTTTGAGAGCCCACTTCCAAATGTTCTGGGACATTTTGGATAGCGCTGGAGAGTGTGTGCCCCCCTGCTTGTTCAGATAATACATGGCCCTGGTGCCGACCATGAGGATCAGGACCGTCTTCCCCTGCAGTTGTGTCTGAAATGCTTTCTGTTCTTTGAAAACTGCAAGCAGTTCCAACAGGTTTATGTGGTTGGATGCTACATCTGACAACCAAACTCTGTGCGCTGATTGTTGAAGCAGGTGAGCTCCCCACCCTGTGTGAGAGGCTTCTGTAGTGAGAGTGGCTTCCACTGTGGGGGTGGTGAAGGACTTCCCCTTCAAGAGGTTCTTCCTCAACCACCACTGCAGCCGGAGAACTAGGACCGGCAAGACAACCACTAGATCGTCCCACTGTCCGATGGCCTACACCACTAGCTGTTGAGCCACTCCTGCATAGGATGCATGTGCAAATGCGCGTGAGGAACCAAATAAATGTATGATGCCATCATTCCCAACAGTCGCATAGCCTTGCATACCGTCACATCTCGACTGGCTACATAGTGAGGGATCTGAAACAACATGTTTTGGGCCCTCTCGTTGGAAGGGAAGACAAGGCAGTCCCTTGTTCGAATTAGAGCCCCTAGGAATTGTTTGACTTGGCTGGGGTCTAAGCTGGACTTCTTCTCGTTGATGCAGAATTCCAGGCTGAATAAGAGGTCTATCGTATTTTGGGTATTTGACAGGCATGTTTCGGAGGAATCCCCTGTTATGAGCCAGTTGTTGAGCTGAGGATAAACCGGGATGGACAACCTGCGCAGTAATGCTGCTGCCACTGCCGGTACCTTTGTGAATACCCTTGACGCCGTGGCTATGCCAAAGGGTAGCACCTTGAACTGATAGTGCTTGTCCTGTATCATGAACCTGAGGTATTGTATGTGCTCTAGGAACCTTGAAAAATCCAGTGTTGCCATGTAATCCCCCTGTGTGAGCAGGGGGATTACTTCCTGCAGAGTGACCATACGTAACTTGTGGGGTTTTACACATTTGTTCGCTGGGCGGAGATCTAATACAGGGCGCATGGTGAGATCCTTTTTGGGTACAAGGAAGTGCACTGAATAAATACCCTTGTTTACCTGTGGAAGAGGTACAACCTCTATCCTCCCTTCTCCAGTAAGGTCTCGACTTCTTGAAGAAGGATGTTCAGATGGTCTGGCGTCAGTCATCTTGAAAGTGGAGGTCTGAACTTTGGGGACCGGCAGAACTCTATTCAGTACCTGTCTGCAACAGTCTTCAGTACCCACTGGTCTGTACTTATCCCCTCCCATGCTCGAAGAAAGGATGTTAGACAGCCCCCGACCGGGGAGGCATGGGAGGGGACCCGGATCTACAGGTAATTTTGCACCAGAGGCTGGGGAGCCTCTAGGGGTAGAGTTCCGGCCCCTTCCTTTCCCACTTCACTGACCTCTTGGGGGATACAGGGTGGTGTATCCGCTGGTTCCTTGTTTAGAGGACCAGTTATTTACGTTGGCCATGAAAAAGGCATCTGGAACCACACCCTTACCTTGTGGAGGGATCCATATTCTTCAGGGTGTTGTGCTCTTTTTTGCAGTCTTTTTTGTTGACTGCCTTTCCGAATAGGTTGGATTCCTCCACTGGCTTATTTATAAGTGAAGCTTGAGTTTCTGGTTTGAAGACAGAGTTTTGAAGCCACACATGTCTCTTCAGGAGGATGCCTTGAGCCAAGGACCGACCCGCCGTCTCAGCTGCATCCAGAGTATTCTTTAGGATACTCTGGTTACCTTGTCTGTCCTCGGTTATAGTGGACAGAAGACGAGCCTGAAGCAGTTCAGGTACCTCCTGCGGCCTTCCTGTGACGTGGCCCACTGAGTGTCAGTATAGCTTGCTAGCAAGTGGTATTGTTAGTGATGCGCATAGGGAAAGCCTCTGCAGCCGTGATCCTCTTACCTTGGGCGTAAAGTCTTTTACATTCCTTGTCCCGGGGTGCCTCGCCGGATGACAGGGCCCTTTTCCTGGTGGTAGTCACTGCCAGTGAGTCTGGGATAGAATGGCCCCGGATGAAAAGGGGGTTAGAAGGGGAAGGCCAAAAACAACTTTTCCACTCTCGGATTAACGGCTCTTTTGAGTGCATGTGTCAACAGTGAGGGAGCCAAATGCTTCTTGATCGAGTTCTGAAGAGGAATAGCCTGGCTAGCCGGTGGTTTCTCTTTAAGAATGTCCTTGACAAAATCAGCCTCAGGGACAGGTTCATCGGTGGCGATTTTCAAATGTTCTGCTGCTTTGTGCAACCTGGCGTTGAACGTCATTTGGTCATCCACTCAAGAGGCCTGACAAATAGGGGTGGTTTGAGGGGAATCCAAACACAGGGCATCAGGATCCAGTGATGGATTGAGAGACTGCCAAGGTTGGGGGTCACCCATATCAGGGTTGTCCCCCCACCCCTCTATGGAGTCATGCACATCCTCAGGGTCTGTGAAAGGATCTTCATCCATAGTGTAATGGTGCACAGGGACCACCTCCTCAGTGAAGTTGTAGATGTATTCATACTCCTCAAGCGGGGGGTCAAAGATCTTCTGAAACTGAGCCACAGGGGGGAAAAAGGCGCTCTTCCCGGGGTCTTCTGGGCGCGGGCTGCTCTGAGGGGGTTACAAATCTATCAAGTCTCTCCATACATCTTTCAAATCTTTCCCTAGTCCAAACAGAAGACCCAGAGGGCTTTAGGGATGGAAAGGGCTCCTGCGAATGCCTGGGTGTACATTCCCCAAAGCAGTGCCTAAACTGTGCCTTGCAGGGCCAGGGACTGACGATGCGGAGCGGGAACGCTCCACCGAAAGGTCAATGACCTCTGAATCGGAGGCCTGATCATCACTGGGGCCCTTGTCGCAATTGGCTGTTGTGGCAGCGGGAGTACCAGACTCGGCCTTAGACATCCCATAGGCCGCCCACCGCTTATCATGACACTCCTTCAATGTCTTTGGACAGAGGAGCTTGCAAGCCGCACAAACTTTCTCATTTTAATCGAGGGGCACGCAATAGTTACAGCGTGTATGCTTCTCTTTCCAAGGAAATTTGCCTTTGCAAATGGTGCAAATCCTAAAAGGTGTCCTCTCCATAGCTGAGGAAATGAAAAGTGACGAAGACCAGAGAACTGCCACCCGCCTGCACTACCTCCAGGCCACCATCTGCACTAAAGGTCTGTTTTTGTACCCGTACAGTCCCCCTCCCACGTTTCTTCTGCACTTATCAGATACACCTTTCTGACTAACATTCACCTGCCACTTGCTGGCTGCACCACCATGGTTTAAAGCCCTTATTTATTATTTATTCTATTTAATATTAATTAATGTTTTCTCTCCTCTGCTTCACACTTTTCACTCCCCCCCCCTTCCTTGCACTTTTCCCCCATTTTCCTTTCCTATGTACTTGCGCTTTCTTAAATGTCACTGGGCCTAGTAAGATCGCTGTTTTTTTTCCCCCTGTTTTTTCTCTCCCTTGTTCCCCTCCCTTTTTGCCTGGTCACGCTCTGAAACACTTGTGTACAAGCGTGATATAAATAAAATATCATTTCATTTAATTTCATTTCATTTGAAAGAGAAAGGAAAGGGAAAGGCATTCTCAGATTTAAAAGAAATGTCCACCCGATCCCACTCTCCCTACTGTGTAGGCCGAACTGAAGGCCCGACCGGATCACCGTCCGTCGAAGGCCCGTGGAACTGTCTTCGGCAGCGATCAGGAACAACCGTCGATGAGGAAGGACGGTAGGGTGATGTTGAATAACAATAATTATATTCGACCAACGGTCGATGAAACAAATAGCAATGTCTATAGACGAGCTCCGCATAAGGCGACAAGTATGCTGGGAGGAAAAAAAACATCTGAGGGACCTCGACGTGTGAGGGATTTTGGGTACACTACATGTCATGTTAGGGATAGTGTTACAGGCACGCCCATGTCGATGTCCCCTTTCGATTCTCGAAAGACAAGATGCAATACTCCACGGTTACCACTAGATGTTGACTATATGCACATCATGTGATTCTAAGCAGATTAACAAGCATCAGAAATGTATTATTCATATAATTTGTTATATCAAGCACTTGAGTCAATTGTCTATGTCCTGATCTTAATTTCTGTCGATATATGAAGCATATTGATTGTCTTAATGTACCCCACAATTTTCTGAGTGGAAATGTCAATGTTAAAATGATGAGTTCTTTCAAGGGGAGACGTGCAAGGCACACTCTCCCATCACAACTCACATCTAAAATGAAACATGTGCAGGGCACTCACTTCAGACTGAAAAACAAAGGTTTTTCTGGTTCAAGGCAGGAGGTCTAAAGCTATTTAACCTGTGGAATTCCACGTTAAGCAGCATGGAGTAACAGAGAAATTCCACGGTCAAAGGCATACTTCCATGGGACCTTACAATTCACATTGAGGACCAGAGCTACTCTGTGTTATGTGCCATGCAATAACTGTAGAATGTCATAGGACCATCCATGTAGCAGGGACTGATATATTGTCAATGTTGATGTGAGAGCAAGGGATTCCAGAAAATGTGGCACCCAAAATGACAACAATGACTAATGTCACGAGACATGAAGGGCAAGAAACAATCATTGACACTTAGGCATAAGCAATTGCTCACTCTTGTTTGCAGAGGTGAAGCCTGACGATGCTGTGATGGACGACTCTGAACTTGGCCCCCGCTCAATGATCAACGCCTCTGATACCGCCATGTGCCACATCAGTGGGATCCACAGCTGGGCACGTAGTGGCAACATCTGCTACCAAGTGATCAGAATCCCAGCTACATTTGCCAGTGCTGAGGTGCGTATAGATATGTTGAATGTGTAAGTGTTTGCTTGCAGAGCAAATCTTGCAGATCAAGAAAAGCTTTAAAGTGCTAATGGCAGGATCTGTCCAGGCTCTAAATTAACAATAATTCAGGAAGAGCATTGAGAGCAGTGGATGAGCTAAAACGTTTCCTTAAAGACCATGCCGCATGGTTCAATATCAGGGATCCAGAAATGGGGGCCAGAAACATACAGGCCATTATCTGCCAAGGACATGCATTGCTTATGAAGGACAGGAAGTGCGCATGATGGGAGAGTGCACGTCAGAGATGCCAGGTTATCTTCCTATATAATATGATATGATATGGCATTTATAACGCACCTATACACAAGTGTTTGAAGGAACTCAGTGACCAATAGATTTTGGCAGGGTCAGTGCCAGGATTCCTGCCACTCCAAGCCAAGTGAACCATAGACATTTACACCAGAGACATAGTGTTCACTGTGCAATGGCTGACAGGAACACTAAGTATTATGTTTTTAACAGGCCTCTACTATTTTCAAAAAAATTAATTGATTGATTAATATGGCAAATACAATCAAAGGTATGGTGGGTTTAAAAAAATGTATGGAGCGATCAATTGTACCTGAAATATAGAGGCCAGTTCAACTAACAAGCACCTAGGCCACACCTCCACCAAGAAGCCATCCTTGGAAGATCCCTTCCAGGTACAAACCAACGAGAAATGCAGCGTGGATATGCAAATGAGCTGAAAGCATACATGTATACACAATTTGTGATTTAGAGTTAACCGAAGAAGATGTAGAAATAGCTAGTTTTGCCATGTAGATAAAGTACAACTTAAGAACATATAAAGTTTAAATGAAGAAAAAATAAATAACATGCATTCATTTATCTTTTTTCTATCATGTATTTGTTTTAAAAACATATTTTTATTTTCTTATGTAGGTATGTGAGGGCTACCCCTACTTGATATGATATGATATGGCATTTATAACGCGCCTATACACAAGTGTTTCGAGGCGCGACGAGGCAAGGGAGGGGGAACAGAGGAAAGACGGAGACAGCGATCATACTAGGCCAGGTGTCATTCAGATAGCGCAAGTGCAGGGGAAGGGATCAGTGTGGGGAAAAGGGGAAGGGGACAGTGCAGTACATGGGATAAATAGTATAAATACAAACAATACATAGAATAAATAAAAGCAATAAGTAAAAGTACGGCCAGCTGGTGGTAAGTGCAAATGCAAGTGCAGACATGAGGTGTCAAGTGCTGGTAGGGGATTGTAGGGATACAGAAAAACAGTCCCCTAGTGCAGGGGTTGCCAGGGAGGCAGTTCAGGTGTGCAACTGGTGGGGGAGGGGTCCTGGGCCCGCGATCAGAAGGTGGCCAGGTAACCAGTGCAGTTAGTGCAGTTTCAGTCAGAAGTTCAGCAGGGGAGAGGAGGAGAGAAAGCAGAAGCAAAGAGGAAGGTTTTGAGGTGCTCCCAGACCGAAGATGGTTCCCCTGAAGTTTCAAGGAGGCAGGGAATCTGTTCCAAAGGGAAGCCTCAGCCAAAGAAAGAGATCTACCACCAACTTGTTGCTTGGAAAAGCGACTGACCCTGAGGAAGTTGGAGGCAGATGAGCGAAGAGCTCGAGAAGGAAGATATTTAGGAAGAGAGAGTTGAAGGTATTGAGGCCCCAGGCCCCAGAAGGCCTTGTGGACAATGCAGAGGGTTTTGAACTTAATCCTTGCAGCCACTGTGAGCCAGTGCTGGGATTTCAGGCCTGGAGAGATACGATCCCTGGGCTTGAGGCCAAGGACAAGTCTTGCAGTCCTGTTCTGGATGAGTTGCAGAGGGCGGAGAGTAGAAGCAGGCAGATTTAGAAAGAGGCTGTTGCAATAGTCCAGCCTAGAGAGGACCAGAGGTCTGGAGACAGTGAGCTTCTGGGGGAAGGAGAGGAAAGGAAGAATACCTTGCAGGAGGTGCAGCTGGTAGTGTGAGATGTCGGAGATGTGAGGAGGGAAGGAGAGTGTGGAGTCGAATATGACCCCAAGGTTTTTAGCCTTGCAGGTGGGAGCAGGAAGAGGGCCAAGAGAGGCCGACCAGAGAGTAACAGGAAAGGAGGGAGCAGGTGTGCCGATGATGAGAATATCATTCTTACTGGCATTAAGGCAGAGGTCATTGGCGGCACACCACTTTTGGATAGCAGACAGACAGTCAGAGATGAGAGAAGGAAAAGAGGTGGCTGATGGTAGCCTGAAAATTAGCTGAGTGTCATCGATATAGCACTGAAAGTTGGGGCAGAGAGCGGCAATATGGAGGGCAAGAAGTGGCAGGTATTGTTTGAATATCCAGGGAGAGAGGTTAGACCCCTGGGGTGCACCACAGGTAGAGATAGAGAGCGAGGAGAGGAAGGACCCAAGTTGGACCTGGGAGGGTCGATCAGAGAATAAAGAAGTCAGCCACGCCAGGCCAGGTTATCACGTGGACGGTTGAGCAGGATGGCATGGTTTACTGTGTCAAAGGCGGAATAGAGATTAAGTAAGATGAGGACACAGGGGGTGTTGGAATCAATGTTGGAGAGCAGGTCTTCACGGATGTTCAGGAGAGCAGTTTCCATTCTTCTGGCAGCTCTGAAGCCAGACCGAGGGTCATGAACACAACCAACAGATTCAGTGTGAACATTAAGCTGGGAGATAGCCAACTTTTCCAGGGGTCTGCTCAGAAAAGGAGTGATTGAGATTGGGCGATAGTTAGCCGGGCAGGACAGGTCGGCAGAGGGTTTCTTAAGAAGAGGGTGCACAAGGGAGTGCTTCAGGGGGGATGGGAAGACTCTAGCTTCGAAGGAGTGGTTACAGAAGTCGGCCAGAGCAGGAGGCAGGGAGTCAGTGTGGTCCTTGATGGTTTTGGAGGAACAGGGGTGAACCAGTTTTGATGAGACTTTCATAGATCGGACTTGTCTAGAAACCTTGTCTGGGGAGAACAGGGGAAAGGCAGAGAAGGAGGGAGGAGAGGTGGCCGAAGAAGGGCTAGAGGAAAAGCAGGGAGTAGAGGGAGGAGGGGGCGAGGATGAGAGAGTGGACAGGATGTCTGGAGTTTTAGAGATGACATGAGAAGCCAGAGCCATGCAGAGGGTGCACTTGACCCCCACACTAATCTCAGCAGTTTTAAACGCACCAACTTTCATCTGTGAATACCTGCATAGCACCATTGTTACAATACTTTGTGTGAAATTGAAGCAGCCCCTGGGTGAAGGTAACTGAGAGTAGATGGGGTTTAACAATAACCAAACAAAGCATGCTAGGATGGAACACGACCCCACAGGGATCCAAGAATTAACTGTATGATTTAATTAGGATTCATTCTTATTCTGTGAAGGTACCCAGTGTCCCTTTTCCAAGGTGCAGCAACCTAATGCCAACTTATTGCAAGACCAGGCATTATTTCCCAAAGTGGCTCAGTTCTTTCAACCATTTCCAGGACCACACATACATATCCCTGCACAGGGGTGTGGGGGGCATCCCCCACATACAGAGCATGCACACTCCTGTTGGATGTGGATTCACACCCACTGGTAACCATGGGAGCCGGTTTCACATTCCTATTTCTTTCTGAGAACAATTTTCTGCATTTGTCCCTTTTTGGAGTACTTCTGGTGCTGTCCTGGATACCAGAATGGATCCTTATTTCCTTTTTCAAAAATGGCCAAATGTATATTTATTTTTTGTATATTCTGTGCCACTTGCCAATCCAGAATTGCTACATATGGTGTTCATTAAGCAATGGGGTTGAAATAGTTGAACAAATCAGAGCAAATCTGACCTGTCTATTCAACAGTCACCAATTAAGTTCATGTCCCTGTTTCAAATGAAGATCACCAGGAACACTCAGTGTGACCCATAAGGGGCAGATCAGACCCTTATGAAATGCTCATTGCTGTGCTTTGCATCAGGGATGCTGATGAAGACAGAATCGACCATCTGGGGGCACAGTTTGGAAGGAGGCAAAGGCTTTCAGCCTGAGAGGCTGGTCCCCTGGGACCTTGAGACCTCCACCAGCTGCTCATCTATGGAGCCTCTAGAACTATGTGTGGTGCTTTATTACCTGCATCATCTGGCCATGTTATAATACGTACTTTCTCTTTTTTCCCTTGTCTCTGGGTGACGGTAGGAGTATTGAAGGAACAACATCCGTGGGAGTCATCTGGCCTCTGTGCACAGCACTTCATGCAACAGTGTAATATCGGCTCCATGGTATGAGGGCCCGGATAGGCTGGATCTATCTTCATGAAGTAAGTTCCACAGGCTGCCCAGAGAATTATGCTAACTTTTGATGTTTGTGAGTGAGTGAGTGATTACTGAGGTAGGGAGGTAGGAAGGTTGCAAGGAAAGGTTAGATTTAGAAGTCCTATCTAAGGTCTCAGAAAGAAACACATATATGGAACTCAATTAAAAGACATGTTTTTAGCACATTATTATCAAGATTTTTAGAATTACACAAAAACATCACACCGTTATACATAATTAAAATAACTAATTATATTACACATTGAAATCGAACATTTGTAATCATTCATAAATCAAGAGCATAAATAGGCTTAGAAAGAAAGTTCAGGAATGTCTCACACATGCCTGATTCACAATAAATCACGATGGTGAGTTTCTCCTGATAAACGCAGGCTGCAAAGATGAGTCGTGAAATGTTCTCTTACTGGAATGGAGACTAAGAACCTTTGTAGATAACCCAGTGTCTCATCTATTCATATATTTATCGATAGATTTGTGGGTTACTTGCAACAGGCTCATGCAGGTCAGAGCATCCCTTTGGAGCATGTTAGACCAGAGATTGGATTGTTTAGGAGTAGAGTAGACCAAGCCAGAGGACGAGGAAGGATGTTATGGGAAGAAAGTTCAGTATGCTTACCTGGAAACGTCTGTCTTCATGTTTTGCTTGGCATCTCGAGTACCTACTCTTGGTATTCTACCAAAGTATTGTGAGCCTGCAGGGCAGCGGCTAAGGGAGCACACAGGGAAACAGTCAATGGAAATAGCAGACATTCATCAATGCATCCTCAATGGCTTGCAGAACACAGCGATACAGGAATACATTGGGCAAAGGACCAAAGTGATGGGGACAAAATGGAAACACAGCACAGGCTGTCCACAAAATAGGAAAGGTCGCCTCATATGGAGTATGTGGCAGTCCCTAAGTTACTGCAGAGCTGTGATGCACAAACTGGCCTCCAAGTCACTCTGGGAGGGCAGCACACATTGAAGCATGTTATTCCTCCATTCTTGGTAGCCTTCAAACAACAGGTCGTTTTTCTCACCATTTGCCTGCAAAATATTTTAGGCAACACTCCACAAACAAGGCCAGATGCTACAAAGAGCAGCAACTCTCAAATATTGCTCTAGGATGTGTACCCCACAGGGTATTCCCTGGCATAGGGTAAGATGCACACTTTTGTTGTTCTTGACGATCGCAAGATGTCACTTTCATAAGTTGCCATGGTAACATATTCAATTTCATTAAGAGACATGTTGTCCAGTTATGGATGTGTAGCCAACAGCACTTTCCAGACTAGGTAAGCATCTGTCTCAGCCCCTGGTACAGTTCTTGGTCCTTTGTTTAAATTAGGTGAATGGGTTGTTCAGGAGGAGAGGAATTACTGACGGGCCCATTGGTCAGCGCTCACCCTCTAGAACTTGTAAGACAAGATAGCTGCGCCATGTGAGGACTGGGGGTGCAGGATTCACTTACTCCAACACGACTCAATAATGAGGACTCAGTAGTTTGGCAAAGGGAAGTCAGTTTAATGACAAGTACATCAAACAGGGAAACAAATGGGAATCAGCTGTAGTGCGATCACCTGTCTCTCTCCGACTTCCTCGAACTTCAGTTGAACAGCAATTCTTATAGGCAATGTTCGTCATCATTGACGTCTAACTCTACAAAAACTCGACATGCAATATAATTGGTTAGGAAAGGTAACTTAAGTATAGGTGCTATATCTGTATATGATAATAGGGCATGCTGATCGGATAACTCTTATCGGGTGGGCGTCCATGCCCATCCCACTACATCACATGTGTTTGACGTCACTACAAGTACGACGTCTCATTGGTTCTACTATCTATAGGATTCCAGATAACTTGGTCCATTGTGATTGGGCAGGTTACACCCCTAGACATAAATCCCCATTTTAATTAGCATCATGCAGGATGGACACCCAAGGGCCTGGTGTACCAAGTTTCACAATGCCTCCCTTCCATCAATCAGTACTTTAGGGCTATGTGTCAATTAGTTGGCTGGGTATGGCTTCGAAACTGTAGCCTCTTATCGGGAAAAGTTATGGCATCCTGGGTTCTGGATGAAATCAGGCGATGGTACCTCTTCGCGCCTGGCTGGTCAAGTGTCTGTTCACCATGAATTTGCTTCAGTTTCCAGCTTTTATTGTATTTAATTCTGCTTGGCCATGCAACCTGCCTGGGCCTTACTTATCTTGAACTTGCACGTGCGAGCTGATATGCTCCGAAGTTTGGTTCTTGCGAGCTGATGCTCTCCTCCCTTTCTCTGGGTGACCTCGATTTCCCAGGCATGAGCCGTTCTCTGTTGAGTTTCGATTCCGCTCTTTCTCTCTGTTCTGGCTGAGTTGTGAAACTTAGCCTGTCAGGCCTCTGGCAGCCTTGGCCCATTTCTGCTTTACAAAATGGAGACGCAATCGTATGACGTGCTTTTTGAGGTAGTTATATAGTTGGCGCATGCCACTTCTAATGTTCTACTAAGCATTGCAAGCAGTATGGTTTTCTTAGCTTCTTGCGTTCCAAGCTTATTTGCACACATTTGACGGGTGGTTGTTCTCATCATGTCTAGTAACGCGTTTCCTTACTTTTTAGCATTGTCTCCTTCCTGTGTTCGTTACATAAGTTGGCATAACAGTTTGTTCTAACGTGTCTTACTCGCTTGCTGGTTCTGGCCATAGTCATTTCCATTGGCCCTCCATTAAGGCTCCTGGGGTTTCTTAGTGGACTGTATGTAGGTACTCCTCATTTCGTATCATCGGCTGGTATGGCTGTCTGATAGGGTACCGTGCCGCATGGGTTGTCTGGTTATGGGCGCTTCGACAGGTACGGGTCTTCTAACGTACACTGGGCAGAGTCCCAGTGCAACTCTCTGTTGGTTCATTCGCTCTTCATACGTCACGTGCATTGGCGAGTGCCCTCCTGGTAGCTCAAAATGGGGGGCAGGGGTGCAGGTCATGTCTGGAACCTCCTTTACACTCCCCCCTCTGGTCGGTTCATCGACCACTTCTGCTTCATTCTTCATTTCTATTTCTTTTGATTCCTCTGTGTTTTGTTCATCGTCTTTAGGGTTGGCACATGATGGCGTGAACGTGTGTGTCTTAGGAGTCCATATTTTTATCACGCCTTTCAAATTCCCTGCTGTTTTGACATGTTCATCTTTTGACCAGGTCATTAGCTGGCATTGTCCATTTGGACTGCAATAGATCCATTTTCCTTCATACCTTCTTCGTTTCTTAGGGTATGTGAACTTTGTTCCTTCTGGCGCAAATTTGCTGGCCTTCACAAAGTCTCTTATTTCTTCATCAGTCAGGTCTCTAGGCTTCCATCCTGGTTCAACATCGACCATTATTTTCACCCCTATAGCTTTCTTCGCAGTTTTCTGGCACTGTGTAATGATTATCTTGATTACGCAGAATCTAGGAGAGCTCCTAGAAACTTGAATATGTCTGGCATCCATTGTGGGACCCACGAGAATAGGTCTCCAAACCAGCTGTCATCGTCCACTTCATCACTGTCATCGATCATCTGGTTTTTTAGGCTTGTCAACATACTTATGGCCTCTGATAGGGTTACAATTTCTTCGTCATTTGATGGTACAAATGAGCAACAAGATTCTCCAATTTTTTCACAAACACTCCATCCATCGCTGTGATCATGTCAAGCACATGTCTGTTTTGGAGGGTCATCAGTCTGATTGCTCTCAGCTCTTCTTTGATCGCGTTGAATCCTTTAATAGTGGTATTGATGGTCTGCAGTAACTCCCATCTGGTTATCTGCAACCATTTAACATTCACTCCAATTTGGATGTGGGGCAGGAGTAATGTTGTGAATACTGTTGAGGTAAGCCTGAATAGCCTGTGCTCGTAGGGGATTGCATGGAATGCCTCTTCTGATTTGGCAGAAAAGTAATTTTGTCTTTTCATCCTGGATAACAGTTCCGCAGATCTCCTTCTCCTTAGATGAGCATCTCCTCTCGGGAAACTGTCCAATTCCAGGTCATTCTCGGGGATCACTAGTGCAGGAACATGACATTCACTAGTGTACATCTACCTCCCCAATTCTTCGGTAGTCTTACATATGCCTTAGTTCCACACGCCCAGTAATGGTCCATAATGACTGCGGTTCCATGTATCATTCCTGGGGCATCAAAGACTCGTCCAGAGTTCTGACTTTCTCCCATCTTCCTTGTACCATTGTTTCTGAAGCATAATTTTGGGTTCTCCAGTGGTACTATCTGCAGGGGTCCCCCTCTGTCTTCGACCCATGTGAGTAATTTTGCGAGTTTTGGCCATAATGACTTGCATCCATTTCGCACTATGTTGAGGGTAGGTTCGTAATATCCAATCAGCATCCAGGCTCTGCAGATCACCACTCCTTTCTCCCATCCGTCTGGTGAAAGCACCGTTCCCCAAATCTGCATCTGGCCTCTGTTCTTCCAACTTCGTCCCTCTTTTTTTCCTCGGACATTTAGCTTCTGATTCACTTCCCATCTAATTCCTGCTCCTTTACATCAGGGTTCTCATATCTGATCACATGGTTCTTAGTATGAGCTCTGTTTCTTGTTTTTATGTCTTGAACATAATCATCCTCACCGGATCCGTTGCTTCGGTTGCCCATTTCAGGGAGGCATCGCTGCCCATGAACTGGCCTCTAGTCTTGCACTTTGCTACGTGCGACATGCAGTGTGCTGTCTGGACATCAATTTGTACAGCTACAAAGATCTTGGATTTTCCCATGCTGTATGGCAGGAGTGCACAGACAAAGCATTCCCCTTCTGATTGCCTTCGTCCTACTTCCTTCATGTGCTGGTTCCATATGTTGTTTGCACGATGGGCTGTGCTGTCCAGGTAATCGTTAAGTTCATTGTTACCTTTGTGAGAGTTTCTCTTGATTCTCAGCGTTCTTCTGTAGTTCGCTATGACTATGTCTCTAAATGTGTCTGGGCTACTCTTCCTTTCTGGTTATCTCGGTGGAGCTGGCTGCCTTAACTGTGTCGCTGTGGTAGGAGAAGGGTTTGTTTTTTCTCTCCTTCCTCTTTGTATGTTGTCATACATTTACCTTAACCGCCATTGGCTTCCCAGCTCTTCAATGCGTGGCTGTGTCATAGATCTGGTGCTTATTCCTTGTGTTTGAGCTGGTGTGCTTGCTGTTATAATCTCTATAGTCCTGCCTTTCAGCTCCTCGTGCAGTTTCTTTGCTCTGAATATAAATGGGAACAAGTAGTCTAATAACATTTGTGTCTTTTCTGTGAATTCTCTTGTGGCCACTTCTGTTCTTTCGAGGGATCTTGCAGTTCCCTCCTTCTTTGGTATTTCACTCGACATTTCTTTGTCGTTTCCACTGTTATCTGGACTTGAATGTTCGGTAGGCAGTTTCTCCTTCTCTGCTGTCTTTGTTGGAGACCTTGTAGCCATTGACACTTGCCCTTGTTCGAGTGCATTCTGTGTGTGAGTGCGTGCCGTAGTCAATGCTCCATCATCATTCATTCCGTGCTGACCCTGTCTTCAGCCTTTTCTCTCATTCATCACCTCATGTGTTTACGTATCACTGCTAATTACATTGAATTTTAAATCATTTGCTTCATCATTAGCTTTTCTTGCAACTGGATTCACTATATAAGGTCTGGGTGCCTTTGTGGGATTCGTATGTTCATTATCTGGTGGGTGCATTGAAATTGGGGGGCTTCGTGCACCAATGGAGAGAGCAGTTCTGATAGTCAATGACAGACAGACAATGATAATTACCAAGCATATACACATGATAGATTTGTAAGACATCTGGCAGCATTTCCTCCCAGGAAAGCGGGGTCGCCCTTCTGCTGGGGGTAAAACTATGTTACTGTTCTGGGCCCCCATTTCGATCGAGTCCATAGTCAATTATTTATTCTTTGCTTGCTCCGATTTCACGGTTCAAAAGTTTATTATTACTAAAGTGTTGAGTGCTTTTCGGGTGTCCCCCCCCTCTTGCGGGTGATGATGAAAGTCTCTGGGTGTACAGCACGGTCTCGTTTGCTAGGCTATGGAAAAAGGTTAGGCTAGCAACTATGATACATCACATTCATTTGAACATATCGATAATAGGTGAGGTCCCAGTGCACGCCTCGTATTTGCTTTGGTCCTGAGGACATGCTGGAACTTGCTCAATGCGAAAGAATGAACAGGATGGAACTACTATAAATCACACAAAAATAAAATGTTGTAAAAATGAAAACAAAAATAAAAATTAAAGCAAACATATGAAAAAATAGGAAAAAATGAGAAAAATGAAGGAAAAGAAATACAAGATGGTGAAGTTCTTGTGTCTGCTCATTTTGCTCGGTCTCTTGGTGACAAGATGATAAACAATGTCTCTCTCCTCGGTTTGCTCCTCGGTGAAAGGATGACGAAAAGGATGTAGAAAAAATAAGAAAAATAAAAATAAAAATAAAAACAATAAATGTTGTGCTCCCTGTTTCTGCTCTTCTCGGTCTGTTCTTCGGCAGACAGTCCTATTGTGGATCTCCTCCTTTTAAGGCTTTACTCAGTGGATGACCATAATTGCTTCTCAGTTGCGCTATGAGAGCCCTCAGGAACCTGTTTAATTGCGCGTTTTTTGCTGGATCTCTGAGGAATGCGGGTATGTCAACATTGCTGGGTCTACCCACTAGTTCTGGAAAGTTTTCAATGTGGTGGAAGAAAACACGGTATGCATATTGGCTGTCTTCTGGTGTTGATGACATTTTTTCTGATTTTCTAGCCTCTAGAACACCAGCCTTTCTTGCAGCATGAACAGTCTTTGTCTCCTCGATCTGTCCCTCTGCTAAAAAGTCTCACTGGAATCTCCTTAGGAATTCTTGCTGGAAGTTGGACAGTTCCACTTGGAGTATTATGCTATGGAGAAGTGTGCCCATGTGTTGGGCGTTGGCTGGATCTCTAAGGAAGGTGATAACGTCAATATCTTACTTTACTACCATTTCTGGATGGTCTGTGACTAGTCTGAGCATGACATTGTGAGCCAGCTGGGTATCTACGGGTGACAGGGACATCTGCCTTATTTGCTCAGTCCTGATCACAATTCTTTCTTTTGACGTGAACAGTTTTTACATTTTCCTGCTGCGTGGATTGCAACCACGTAATTTAATTTGTACCACACTTGGTTTAGGAATTAGTTGTTTCTTGGATCTCTGATGAAGGTTAGGGTATCTGTTGTTCTCCCGACAAGTCCTGGGCATTCCTCTATGAAGCGGAAAAATAGGGTATATGTAAGTTCATCAATGATCACTTGAGGTGGGAGCATTTGTTCTTATTTCCAGTACTCTGGTACTTCGACAAATGCCTCTGCACTTACAAGTGATGGATATGTCTCTAATACTAACCGAAAACAGGAAAGCACATCCTTTGCAATATTTCTACTGGGGGATACCATGAGTTTGGCGAACAAAGTCTCGGTACTGGTTGATATCGTTTTTTTTTCTTTTTACAAGAGTGTCTTTTTCTCTGCTTAAAAAGAGTCTTGGGGTCTTTTTAATAATTTGTGCGGCTTTAAATGTTCATATGAGTAATTTCACTGCAGCTTTGGATGTGCAACTCTCTTCTTTTGCTTTGTAACTTTGGCTGTACTGAATGTCCATATCATTGTCTTTTTTATCACCTTTCACTTGGTTTGAGGAAATGCCTTGTTTTGAAAGCCACAATTTATCAGATTCCTTTTGCCACTGTTTTGTTGCTCATGCGTCCTTCTTCCTCGCCATGGATATTGTCTGCATGTGCTGAGGTTCTTCCCCGTTGTCTGTGGTTTCTTTGCAGTTGGATGCATCAGGAGGGCTCTCTCCTATGTAGGGTTTAATGTCATTTAGGAAGATCCATGCCCTTCTGCCCTGGAGCTTGACGGCGGAGGGGGTGCAGTCCTCTACAATGAGCGGGCCAATAAATCTTGGCTCGTCCCACCTTTTCCTGGCAAAGTTCTTCACCAAAACGCTGTCACCAGGGAAGACGAGGGGTGCACAAAGGATTTGAGCAGCGCCTGCATCAGCACTTTCTGTTGTGCTGTCCCCTTTTCTCCCTCGCTGCAGCTGCTCTGTAATGACAGAGGCACTGGATGTCAAACAGTTCAGGTACTTTTGCGTCTCTGTTCCCAGAACTTCCCAAGTCAGCTGGGCACCACAACTAGCTCTATCTCTGGGGGTAAGAGGGGTCCTCATTCTTCTGCCTGTAACTATCTCGTGTGGCGTGAGATGATGGTCGGAGCCTGGTTGGTTCCGAAGTGCATACAATGCCAATGGTAGACAGTGCAGGCATCCCTTCATTAATGTGTGCTTCAACTTGGCTATCCTTCCTTTAAGTAAGCGTTGATCTGTTCACATATCCCATTCCTCTCTGGATGATACACCGACGAGAACTTGTGCTTTATACCAAGCAATGAACTAATCTGTTCGAACACTGAATTTACAAAGTGGGCCCCATTATCTGATCTCATTATCTCGCAACCCCCTTCTAGGGAACACTTCCCTCAACAGGAACTTAGCAGCATAGGCAGCGTCGGGGTGTGTACAGGGACCTGCTTCTATCCATCTAGAGAATGGACACACCACCACAATTAAATACCTGTACCCATTGCACACTTGAATCATATCGACATAATCGATGTGTAAGTACTGAAACGGTTCATTTGGTCTGGGAATGATTCCTCTCACTACTTTTAATGTGTGCCCAGCGGTGAACTGCTGGCAGATAATGCAGTTCACCATTTAAATGCAACATGCTCTGCTGAATTCAGTGTGAACCAGTCTTCTGCGAGCGTTGCGGCTATGTTTTCTTTTGACATGTGAATGGGGTAGTGAAGCTGTTCTAGCACTACCTTTAGGAGGGTGACAGGCATTACTGTTTTACCAGTGCTGTCTTGCCTCCAGAGCCCGTCAGAGGGGTTTAAAGAACACCCTCGATGCTTCCATACATTTTTCTCCTCCTGAGGTGCCTCCCCCTGGAGCTCTATTAGCTGAGTCTGCCCCATGTTGCTATAGGCTTCTGGTGTGGCTCGCGCTACCATCATCCGCTCATGGGTACGTGCCACCTCCACGTCCATGATTGTTTCATTCTTGGATGCCATACGTTTGGCTTCCGTGTCCGCTTCATGGTTTCCACGTGACACAAAATCTGTCCCCTTGGTATGAGTGGCGCATTTCACGACCGCTATGCCCACTGGGAGCTGTAGTGCTTTTATCAGCCTGTTCAATAAGGCTGCATGTTGCACTCGCGTGCCGCTTGCTCGGAGGTAGCCCCTCCTTTTCCAGCACGCTAAGCCTGCATGCACTGTGGATGTCATATAGGTGGAGTCACTGTACACCGTTACTTGCTGGTCTGCATGATTCTCAATGGCGAGTATCAATGCCAACAGATCTGCAGCTTGTGCCAAATAATGAGATGGTATTTGTGCACTAACGAGTACTCGAAACTCCCCATTCGCTAGGTGTTTTATCACGGCAACGCCTGTATACCTTTGTCCGTCTTCTTGGTCGATTCTTGAAGACCCATCAATAAAGACGATTTCCCCACTCGCCAGGGCATTCTCCTTTACCCTGGGGCTCTCATCATAGAATTCCTCATAGTTCGCACAGTCGTGTATAAGTTCTCCCTCTGTGAATGGTTCAGCTATGAATGTAGCAGGGTTTACAGTTTTACATCGCACTATTTTGATCGATGGATTAGAGATGATCACTTCATAGGCGGATGCTCTCTGAGATGTTAGTGTGCCCTTTGGCTTTTCTAGTATGGCAAACAGTGAGTGCTCAACATACAATGTCATGGAGCACCCCATCACAATGGATAATGGCTTCCCGACGGCGAACGCGGCGGCAGCTAGATTTTGTTCGCATGGGAAATGGCCCTTCATGACTGGGTCTAGATTCCCGCTGTAATATGCTAGAGGCTTGTACCCCAGTGAGGTTTGCTCCATCGGTATGTGAGAACAGGTAGAATTCCTCTTCATAATTAGGAATCCCGAGAACTGGGGCCTTACAAATTGCCCCCTTGAGCTCTGTGAACCCCTTTTCCATCGTTTCAGTCCATTCGATGTCTTCCCTTGTCGACTGGGCCTTCTTCAGGGCCTGAAGCAAGGGCTTGGTGTATGAGCTGTAGTCAACGACCCATGCTCTGATGTAGTTACACAGGCCTAAAAAGCTTTGCATTTGTTTTATCATGTGCGGCTTGGCCATGTTCATGATAGCTTCAGCCCTCTCTGGGGTCACTTTCTTCCACTCATGTGAAATCAGTTGCCCTATGTACAATACTTCTGGCTGACAGTACTGCAGCTTTTCCTTTTCAACTTTGTATCCCTTCTCAGCCAGTATAGTTAGTAGCTGGACAGAGTCTTGCCTGCATTGCTCTTCAGTGGTGCTGCAGATCAGAATGTCATCTACATACTGCAAGACAACACTGTCCACCGCTATGTTGCTTAGGTCCATTTGCAGGACTCTGTTGAAGATTGATGGGGACTCGCAGTACCCCTGTGGCAACCTCGTGCTCTTCAGATGAATTTGTCTGAAAGTGAATGACGTCAGATCGTGTGAGTCACGGTGCAATGAAATCGAGAAAAACGCATTTTTCAAATCGATCACCGTGAAATATTTTGCTTCAGTTGGTATATTACATAATATTGTGGATGGATTAGGGACTAGAGGGAACTCGGCTTCGACTATATCGTTCAATGCTCGTAAATCCTGAATTAAACGCCAGGACCCTCCCTTAGATTTCTTGACAGGATAAATCACTGTGTTGCAAGGTGATTCTGACGTCACTAAGATGCCCTGTTCCATCACGGCGGAAATTGTCTTTGTGATCCCTTCATCTGCCTCTCTGGACATGGGATACTGTCGTGTTCGTGGTAAAATTGCTCCTGGCTTCAGTTTAATTTTCACTTCCTCTGCCCCCTTCAGTAGTCCTGCATCGTAGGGTCTTGTTGTCCACACTGCGGCAGGCACTTGGGCCATGTCGTCATCAAAGTATTCTGAACGTACCAATGCCAGCATTATTCTCTGTGGCACCTCTCATTTGATAATTTTGACCCAAAATATGAGACTCACTTCCACCCTTGTCTCTTCTAGGTCAGGGTGTTCTTCAAACAGATCGTCATCGGTGACGTCAGTCAATCAGTACCATTCTTCAATGGCGACAATCGAACCCCATTGTCTGCCTTCAGTAACCCTCAACAAATACCACTTTCCCTCGTACTGCGGCAAATTGCACCCTTAAAGGAAATAGTTGTCCCTCCTCTTCGTGCATGGGTATTCTTGGTCTGAATAGAAACTCATCCGGGGTTCTCATAGGTCTGTCCGTGAGGCCTGGCAATCCCGCCATAAGTACCCAAACGCCATATGCGAAAAGCTCTGGTTCTAGCGATATAGCCCTCATTGCTGCACGTCCAGAGTATGCTCTGATCATTTCGCACACGTTTGAATAATGCATTCCTGGGGTGGAACAAAATTATACCCTTCTCGGTAAACAAGATGGTCATGTTTAGTTTAGTCATCAGGTCCAGACCCAGAATATTTACTGGGGTCTGCCGTGAATATAATAGAGGTACATTCATTTTGCGCTCTACCACTGAGACTGGGAGTGCGTCTGTAAAGGGAACTCTGCTATGAGCTCCAGTGAAACTCTGGGTATCTATGGCCTCGCCGGACAAGGAAAACTTGCCTTATCCATTGCACGAGCGTGTTGCACCCGTATCAACTAAGAAGAAATATTCTTTCCCCCCTATGGTGACATTCACCCTTGGTTCCCTGTTAGGATCTGGTGTCACTGATAGGATAGAGCACATCAGATTCCCCCGTGAGCTGTCCTATTTTATATATAAGTTTGGTCCACTGTATACTTGTTGATTTCCCCCAGTCTCAGGGTTAACTCCCCCTCCGGAGTTAGTGCCCTGCGACATTTGCGGTGGTGCCTGCTGGGGTTGTCCCTGCGGCAAGTTCTCCATGTTCGGTGGTTGAACCACTTGCTGTGCACCTTGCTGCACGCCTGATGCCTGCGGCTGCACTGTGTAATTTCGTGCACCGCCCGGTTGCGGGACGGCAGGTTGATTCATCATGCCTGCCCCCAGCCAACACACTGGCGGTGGTCGGGCCATTTGTCCATCCGGCATAGCTGCACCTCCCATTCGTGTGTTCTGAAAGCCAGCTTCAACATTCTGAAAACCTCCTTGGTTACCTCGAAACCTTCCCTGATTGCTCTGCCATCCTCTACCTCCAAAACCTCTTCCCCCCGGGTAAAATCCCGTGTTACCCTGATTATTTTGCGGTGGGTTAGTCGCTTGTTGTGCGCTTGGTTCGGCTGTGCTGGTAAGCATGGCTCCCTCGAGAGCATACTTCGAGAGCTTCTTTTGCACCAGCTTTGCCTCCTCTCCCTTACGAGTTTCCTCCTTTTTCCGATTTTTTTCTTGTAGCAATCTACAGTAGTGCGCAATTGTTAATTGTATTTCTGCCCATGGTTTAGCTTCTATTCCTACCAATTTCTTGAGCTGTTTTTGCACCGGTTCCGGTAACCATTGGCACACTATATGGTAGAATACAGGGATAGATTTCGTCCAAGACTCATGCGTTTCGAGTACCCATGCGTCTTGAAAATTTTGGATACAAATCAACGGATCTTCATTTTTCGTGTCATTATAGCTCCCATATCAGTAGTGTCTGGATATAGTGTACGCAGCGCTTTCCACGCTGCTGCCCTACAGTTATTAAATGGCACTCCATCATGGGAGGTGTTAGTTAGGGTTACCCTAGGGTAGCCTGCCCGTTTCCATAAATCATCAGCTCTTTCACCAAGTATGCGATTAGGAGACCCTTTATGTCCCCTATAGCTAAGGTGACACCCCCCGTCATTTTCTCTAACTAATGTATCCACTTTCCGGCTCACGATGTCAGCATTGAAGCTTATTTTTAAGGTTCTCTCGGTCCATGTGTGGCCATGGAATATATTGTGGTCTTGCTCCCCCCTTTTCTAGTACCGGGAATTAGAATGCACAGTCCTCCTTCTCTTTACCCATAGCTCTCTGGTCTATCGCCGGGGTTGCGTTCCCGCCTTGCCGTCTACCTGGCAATGCCCTTAACCTGTCTGCATAGGCAGGCACCGACGCCCCCCTCTGACCATGGGATGTTTCTTCATGTCGGCTGGACTGTCCAGCAGACTTCGGTGCCCTACATGTGGACCCTCTAGCATCTGACCATTGTACCTCTCGATCCCTTGGGAGCCGTTTTTCGCACCGTCTCCCTTCGTCATGTGCTACTTCCTCCGTTTCCTCACCGGAGTCAGATCCTGAATACTCCCAGTTTACACAACTCCTTGCATCTTCTTCGTTCTGCCCAATTTCTAGCCTGTCTAGGGACAGTCCCCTGCTCCCACTACTTCGGGTGACATCCTCAGTGTCATATAGCTGGGTGCTCTCTAAGCGCACATCCTCCCTTTCCCCATGGGATATTAGTTCCAGCCCCATCTCGTCATAAATATTATCAATTGTTTCCCCGATGCTTCTGGTGTCGATCTTCAAGATTTGTCCGACTTGTACCTGGTACCGCATCACTTCCAGGAAATAATTCTTCTATGTCTTCCCATTCTACAACGGGATTGGGTTTTTTAACTTCCCATTGCAAATATTCTAGATCTCGCGCCCTCTGTCTACACTTGCGTTCTACTCCCTCATCGGTCTCCTTTCGCTTCTTCGCTTCTTCTCTAGCCTTATCTACTTCCCTCATCCGTTCATTTCTACGTTCCTTTGCCCTTCTACTTTCCTCGTCTTCTCGCTTTTTTCCTTTCCTTTCTTGCACTCTCCTTTCTTCCTCTAGCTTTAGCGTGTTCTGCCTGTACTCCTCATATGCTGCGTATTGTGTGCGTCTGAGCGGTATTCCCTGCTCTTTGCGATATAGTTGTTCTCGCCTTAACGTATCCTTCTTTCTTAACCTCTCATCTCTTATTTCCTTTTCTTTCTCTTTTTCCTTTCTCTGCACCTCATCATTCCCTCGGTCTTCTGTCATCACTACCTTTACCATCAAGTTTTAGCAATATCTGACCTCCCATCCACTCGTCCTTTGCGAATGCTATCTCGTTACTTCCTTTCTGCTTCTTTCCCTCTCTCTCCTTCTCGAGACATGCACTACTCTGTGCCTGATCCTTTCCTTCATCACCACGTCTCTCCTTGTCCCTCGGGACAACGGAGGCAAGATTACTTTCCTGCTCTTTTTCTTTGATGTCGTCATTACTGCATGTAGGCGACTCATATGCCGGATTGCTGTATCCCGTGGCTGCCTTAAGTTCTCTCAGCGGGTAAAGACCCTCTGACTTATTCCCTTCGATCACTGGCTCAGGCGGGGCAGGTGGCGCGGTAGGCGTCTCACCCCCCTCTGTACATACATTTAATATCCAATATGCGGGTGGTTCTTCCTCCTTCGTCTGCTCGAACATTTTCCAAAATTCGAGGACGGCAAGGTGTTTCTCTAGCTTCATGCCAGTATATGTGGCATGTAGGAAGGTGGTCATATGCTGTAAAACAGCCTTAGAGAGTGACCCGTTCTGGGGCCACGGCATAAACATCTTATTTTCGGTGCCCTTAACCCACTCCTGGCTATATTTCTTCAGCTTTGTTGCATGCTTGGGCAGTTGCTTGCATAAATGCGCAAGCAGGGTAACTTCCTCCATTCTTAATTCCGTCACCAACAATAATTATACAGCTCTTTCAATCTTTCAATAGTATGAGCGAGCACCAAATACGCAAGCTCCAATCCAATCTTTTCCCGCCAAATTTTTTACCAACAATTTACTCAAAACTCATCAATTCAGTGGCGATTCCCTCTCAGTTACAGAATCGCGTAAATCCAAAATGCATTTTAAACAATCACCAATACAATTATTTTACATTCGACATACAACAGAACACATATGACAGACGTTTGACAGACTAGACAGACACCAGCTGCTCATACGTATACCTGCCTTCTAATTAATACCCCGTCATGGGATTTGAATGAACCCCCTTTATGATTTCTTTAAACGTCATGGTAGCCTAAATTGTCCCCCCACTGTGGGCTCTGGGTTCATGTTCCTTCTGACCACTCTTTAAAGCACAGGAACAACACAAATCCTTACGTTTTTGCTCAGGTGCCCCCCTAGTATTCCTTACATTTTTGCTCTGGTGCCCCCTGGTATTCCTTACCTTTTTGCTCAGGTGCCCCCCTGGTATTCCTTACGTTTTTGCTCAGGTTCCCCCCTGGTATTCCTTACGTTTTTTGCTCAGGTGCCCCCCTGGTATTCACCCTTTATTTCTTATGCTCGAGTCATTAATCCCCTATATATATATACAGTCTTCTCTACTTCTACCACCATCTGTTACCTTTCCCTTACTTACTCTAATGCCTACGAGACATTTGCCAAAGTAACGAGTTTGTTGTTTCACTCACCGATTGCATTGTTTCCTCTCTGGAACTTCGTGATCACCACCCCTTCCTCTTCCTGCTTTTAAGGTTTTCGTCCGATCCGCTGCCCGTGGGAATGAGAAGGGTTATGCTTGGAAAGGCGGGTTCCTTCAGACCCACTGCAGATTTTTGAAACTTTTACTCTATCATTGTCCACGGGGAGCTTCTCAGTCTACTCAGCCGGAATGGCGAAAGGACTTGTGATCTTACCGAGGGCCCAGAGTTACTTCGTGCCGTCGGTCTGAAGGTGTCTTATAACTATCAATCGATAATCGATAATCGATGGCCGGAACCGTCCTCTGCTACCAAGTGTTCAGGAGAAGAGGAATTACTGATTGGCCCATTGGTCAGCTCTCACCCTCCAGAACTTGTAAGACAAGATAGCTGCACCATGTGAGGACTGGGGGTGCAGCATTCACTTACTCCAACATGACTCTATAATGAGGACTCAGTAGTTTGGCAAAGGGAAGTCAGTTTAATGACAAGTACATCAAACAGGGAAACAAATGGGAATCAGCTGTAGTGCGATCACCTGTCTCGCTCCGACTTCCTCGAACTTCAGTTGAACAGCAATTCTTATAGGCAATGTTCATTATCATTGAGGTCCAACTCTACAAAAACTCGACATGCAATATAATTGGTTAGGAAAGGTAACTTAAGTATAGGTGCTATATCTGTATATGATAATAGGGCATGCTGTTTGAATAACTCTTATCGGGTGGGCGTCTATGCCCATCCGACTACATCACATGTGTTTGACGTCACTACAAGTACGACGTCTCATTGGTTCTACTATCTATAGGACTCCAGATAACTTGGTCCATTGTGATTGGGCAGGTTACACCCCTAGACATAAATCCCCATTTTAATTAGCAGCATGCAAAATGGACACCCAAGAGCCTGGTATACCAAGTTTCACCCTGCCTCCCTTCCATCAATCAATACTTTAGGGCTATGTGTCAATTAGTTGGCTGGTTATGGCCTCGAAACTGTAGCCTCTTATCTGGAAAAGTTATGGCATCCTGGGTTCTGGATGACATCAGGCAATGGTACCTCTTCGCACCTGGCTGGTCACGTTTCTGTTCACCATGAATTTGCTTCAGTTTCCAGCTTTTATTGTATTTAATTCTGCTTCGGCCCTGCCACCTGCCTGGGCTTCTCTTATCTTGACCTTGCACTTGCAAGCTGGTATGCTCTGAAGTTTGGTTCTTGCGATCTGATGCTCTCCTCCCTTTCTCTGGGTGACCTCGAATTCCCAGGCATGAGCCGTTCTCTGTTGAGTTTCGATTCCGCTCTTTCTCTCTGTTCTGGCTGAGTTGTGAAACTTGGCCTGTCAGGCCTCTGGCAGCCTGGTCCCATTTCTGCTTTACAAAATGAAGTCGCACTCGTATAATGTGCTTTTTGAGGTAGTTATATAGTTGACGCATGCTGCTTCTTATGTTCTACTAAGCATTGCAAGCAGTATCGTTTTCTTAGCTTCTTGCGTTTCAAGCTTATTTACACACATTTGACAGGTCGGTTGTTCTCATCATGTCTAGTAACGCGTTTCCTTACTTTTTAGCACTATTTAGGTTGGCATAACAGCTTGTTCTAACGTATCTTACTCACGTGCTGGTTCGGGCCATAGTCACATCCATTGGCCCTCCATTAAGGCTCCTGGGGTTTCTTCGTGGACTGTATGTAGGTACTCCTCATTTCGTATCATCGGCTTGTATGGCTGTCTGATAGGGTACCGTGCCGCCCAGGGTTGTCTGGTTATGGGCGCTTCGACAGGTACGGATCTTCTAACGTACACTCGGCAGAGTCCCAGTGCAACTCTCTGTTGGTTCATTTGCTCTTCATACGTCATGTGCCTTGGCGAGTGCCCTCCTGGTCGCTCGAAATGGTGGGCAGGGTTGCAGGTCATGTCTGGAACCTCCTTTACAGGGCAATAAAGATGGTGCAGAGTCTCCTCAAGGTTGGATGGTCATGTGCAGAGATCTGTTACCACATCTACATTACACTGTTGATGATCTTAACAGTGAAAGCAAAAAGTAGTCAACACTTCAAGTGGTGCAAAGAGGAGCAGTCCATACTATTGAGGTAGTTGATCATTTCCAGTTAAGTTTAATCCTTATATATGGAATAGCGGGTCTTAATCAATGAAGTTGTAGAGGAGGTCCCAAGCACGGCCCGCACTCCAACCCTCCATTTTGAAGTACCAGGAACTTTCCCGCCGAAGTATGTGACATATGATGAGCAAATAAACCAGCAGAGAGGTGCAGTGGGGCTCTGTCCCGTACCTATCAGAAGAACAACACCTATTGAAGTACTGACACCAAAGAAAACTTGGACAGTAAGGTGTCCATTGAGAAAGCCATACCAACAAATGAAACGAAATGAAGATCGTCTGAGTACAGTGCCTGAAGAAGCCAAAAAGTTCTTAATGGAAGACGAATGGTGAGATCACAAAAGCCACGACCTGAGAATGACGTAAAGAGGCAAAATGCCATGAACAAGGGACATTGTGGACCTAAAGTGAAAGGACGATGTCAAATGTAAGAATCTTATGCCATGAGCATGATGAAGATATTCGACCTGTTTACGCATGTACATATGCTTGGAACCACAAGAAAGCTAAGCAAATCGTGCAGCTTGCTATGCTTAGTAGTAAAATAGAGTGCGGCAAGCATCACCTATACATATCTACCTCAAAAGAATCACGTTATGTAAGTATACTTCTACTATGCACAAGAGCAGAATCAACCAAATGTTACTGGAGGCCACACGAGGAGGGCATCATAGCCAACAAATCGAGAATAAAGGCAGAAGTGAAACTCGGACAGAGACACATCGTGCCAAAAAGCCAAGGTTGTATCAGCTAAAATAGATGAACAGTAGCTACAATGAATGAAGCAAAGAACAGAATATCCTGCTCAGAAAAGTCAAGATAAGAAGCCGAAGGCAGGTGGTGGGCAAAACGAAAATCAAATACACTAATTACATGGAGAAGAAGGCGATTTCACGGTGTCTGAATTACGTGACCAGCCGAGCGAGAAGAAGTGAGACTTTCACACCTAGGCATGGCCGGGTGCCGTACAAAGATATCAGAACTTTTCCAGACAGAGATGCAGTCTCGAGACCAACCACAGTGAAATAATTGACGCATAACCACTAAAGTGATGATTGATTGTAATAATAATTGGAGGAAGCCTGGGGGAGCTGATGGGCACCCTGCACCTGGCCGACCATTCTGCATGCTGCAAGGCAAAGTGGAAAAGTATGAGTGGGTTTGGTGCCAACCCAATCATAATGGAACAAGTAATCTAGGGTCCTATAGTTAGTAGAACCAATGAGATGTCATACTTTTAGTGACGTTTACAGTAGCCTAAGGTAGGGCTTAGATGTCCCATCTGACAGTGTTTACCCAATCCCCTTACTCTGTTACCATATTCAGATATAGTACATATATTAAAGTTACCTTCCTAGAACCAATAGAATTACATACCAACTTTTAAGCATTACACATCAGTGATGACAAGTTTTTAGTATAAATGATGTGTTTTTTATGAAGTTTGTTGGAGTTGTGAAGCGAGAAGGAAGATCACGCATCCGCTGATATTCATGAAACTCCCCGTTTTTTGTACTTGTAATTAAACAGACTCCCTTTGCCAAAAAGTTGAGTTGCCATTATTGATGGATGCTTGAGTATTAATCTGCATCCCCATCCATCTCACGGGTGCTGCTATTCCATCTTAAATGGGCATTGGGCAACCCCCAGCTTTATGGGCCGGATGGGGTCCTGGTGCACAAAGTGTGCACCTTCATTGGCAGAAAAAATGTGGGCCTCAATACAAGTTTGGAGGTAGCCAGCCGGACCCGGTAATTGCCCATCCGTAGGTGCCGGAAGCGGGTGATCCCCATTCCCATTGATCCCCATAGGGCTCAATGGGAATGGGGATGCCTGTAGAACCATCACCGTTAATAACGGTGCCGGTGCTACTTGCATGCTGTGCTTGCAGGTCAGACCTGGTGGAATGAAAGGCACCCGCAAGAACAACTCAGAGTTTGCCGGTCTAGATACAACGGCACCGGCAAGCTTACCGGTGCCGTTGTAATTGGACTGGCAAACTCATAATGAACCCCATTGCATCATATTGGATATTGCTCTATAATGGGCAATGCCCACTACAGTGAAAACTGCCCTCTGATACTTAGGGTGTGTTATGATTTACATTGGCAGGTATTAATTCTGATGCCGCCTCTAGTGTACAATTGTAACTCCACCATCTCCAGAAGTCATCTAGTCTTTGCTTTTGCAGGGCGGCAGAGCAAATGGATCTTCTAAGGATGTATTAAATCTCTAGTAGTAATACATAGTGCAATCTTCATCTAAGACTAATCACCAGCATGTGTGGAATTTCTTTGGGAAGTCCCTTATTTTTATAAGTACTCACTTTGCAACACTTCATTAACCTAAGGCTTACTTACCAAACTTGGAAAACAGAGGATACCTAATTTTAAGCCTTGATATGCGGACCTTAATGGTTTGAGCATGTCTTTCACTCAGGATTGGTTAGGCATTTACACCTTCCTCAATGCCATGGTGTCATTGTGCACGTGGGTGTGATGCACCCTTGCCAAGAAAAAGAAGAGCACATTTCATTCTCCGTGCATCATAGACCCAGAGCTACCAAAAAATGGTCACGGTCTATAGAGAGGAAAGCAATAGGGAACTGCAGGCCCTTAGTCGGGTATATACTTTAAGAGCAAAGTCTTGAAAGAACTACTGTGCAGTCCCTGAGCCTAGCTAGACCTCATGGGGACAGGTATATTGTGTGGCTGGGAGGATTTTGGTTGGGGTGTGGCTGGGATACTCTGGCAGTTATTATGCATAATGCTCCATTATCTACCTCATACTATATGGACGGCCTTGTATTTTAAGGCGCATGTGTAGGCGTAACTGCACGCACTAACCTGCTCTCCGGCGCCACTCCTCAGTCTCCCTTTACACGCTTTGGGAATGACTGCCCAAAAGAATAAAGGTACAAAGGACGAGGAGTACAGTTGTCACTACAGTGAGTAACTTTTTCTTACTTTTACATCCTGTCCCCTTTCTTCCATACTCTAGGGCTATTCCAATGCAACAGATAATCTAGCGAGGGGATAAATGTTTAAATATTAAGGTAAATATATTTCTGAGTAATGCCTGGCCAAACGCAGCAGCCTTTCTTGAGCTCACATTCAGACAATAATGTTGACGAAAAGCCAAAGGTGTCGCCATGTGGTTGCCTTGCTGATAGCATCTCACGACATGTGGCGCTGAAATGCTACTGCTGCTGCATTAGGTCTTACTAAGGGTGTACAAATAACTTCTAGTGTTGTTCTTCCTTGTATGTTACATGCTGCTAATATACAAGCTACCATTCATCTAGCATTCGATTGCTTGGATGCTTACTTGCCAGAAACATTTAATCCAAAAAGAGCTTCTGACCATCTAAATTGCTTTGTTCTGTTAGGTAAAACTTTAAGGCTCATCTGATGTCTAAACAGTGCAATACTGTCAGCCTGTGATTGTGGATTGGGAAGGACCGTAGGAAATATAATGGGCCTCATTACAAGTCCGGCGGTAAAAAAATCATAATTGCCGGCATGCCGGTGCTACCGTGTCAATAAAATACTGCTGCCGGAATCAATGTTTGATTCTGTGTTAGTGTGCACGCTACTCACCGGCACCGGTAAGAACCATGCCGTTATTACCTGGAAATTGACCATTGGCCATTAATAAAACACAATCCATTGCAATCCTCTGAACACAGGAGTGACGCCCACATCCTGAACACAGATTATTATCAGGAGACATGTCAGCAATTGTACCTGCAACTTGGAGGTGCAAGCAGCACTTCAGCAAGGCTGAATTGAACATGCTTTCAGAAACCATAGTCAAGCATGGGGACCAAATATTCAGCAACAACCTCAGGAGGCAGGCCCAGTTACGCAACAAAGCATTCTGGGAGGAGGTGGCCCAGAAGGTCACGGCAGTCGGAACAACACCATGAACTGTCCGGGACTGCCACAAAAGGTGGGACGACCTTTGTCTGAGGGTTCAAAACCTCCTGTCGGTACAGCTCACCTAGGGCATGGCCACAGGAGGCGGCACTGCTTCCCCCATCCACCTGTAGCCATGGGAGGAGACCTGCAGTAGCGTGCTGCACTTAGAGTCTAATGAGGGAGTTGGTGCAGCAGAGGTTGGAGCTGTGACATCGTAGGAGGTTGGTGAGTACCTGTAAGCCCGAAGTCAGATCACCGACCTTGTCCACACTGTATACGATAGAGTAGGCAAACATGTCAAGTATGTTGTGCCCAATGCCAGTACAGCACTACCGTCCACCCCCCTGCAAACTGGTTGCACACATCCACATACACCTTTCATCCAAACCACATTCACACACCACTCACACAGTGAAATGGCACTCAGTCACACATTCCCCTGACACAGTGACACTTGTATTGTCACCACCGTGCTAGCACAGGCCCACATTCAAGGAAGAGGCAAGCACATCCACCACCAGCAAAGGACCTGCCGCACACAGCAATGAGCTATGTTGTCCCCTCATCCCACCCACCACGACCGACGTTGCAAAATCATTACAGATGGAGTAAGTGCCATAGACAGCAGTCACATGTGGAACACATCCATGGCACAACCAGCCCCAACACAATATCATACAGCTTGTGTGCCACACCCATAACACCCTAATCATGAAAAAAAAAAACATGCACCTGCACAGCATCCCCGACACAGGCATGTGTGAACCATGCCATAGCCACAGCATCTCCCTGTTACAGCATTGTCATCAAAAAGTACTAGCATTCATGCCTGTCTCATCAATCCACACCCATCACTGATGCCCTGCCTTTCTGACTCCCTCAGGCACATCACCTGGCAATGAGGCTGGAGAGCCAAGTACATCCAGGGCCACCAGGTTTGTATTTACCCAAAATGCTATGGTGTATTTAAATTGGTGCACATGGTAACGGCTTGAAATTGTAATTTGATGTACAGCCTTTGAAAAAGAGCTTTGCTCGAAACACGTGTCAGGCTGTGGAATGAAATTAAAATTATAACCAACTGGTTGTTATATTCATTGTTAATTGGCGCAGTTCACTGTTATACTCATTCTGAAAGTAATAGTCCTGCAGGCATGGCCTCCAGCTCCAGTACTGCTACTGCTAGCATTGTGGTGTTCTAAGGGGTTTGGGGTGTGGGAGTGGTTCTTTTCTGGTATAGCACTGCCCATTTGTGCCACCTGTGCTGATTATTTGCACCTGTGGCATGTTTCTACACACATGAGTCTACTTAACACCTGGTCCGTGATGCCAGTGTTTCCGGCATCCATTTGACACTCATACCGGCATGTACATGCCAGTAATTGCTTGTCCGTGCTGCTCATAATGTACACTTCATTATGCCATGCCTGTATGACAGCCATGGCTGCAGCAGCACTCCGCAGATAACGGCAACAGTGTTGCCGGATGATGCAGGTCACTTACAGTGCCAGTGATACCAGCACCCCGACACATACTGTGCCGGTCCGGAAAAAGGTGCCAGTACAGAAATACCGGCACTGTTTTTTTCGGACCAGCACACTTGTAATGAGGCCCTATGTCTTGATTTATGTGGAACTTAGACATCTTTGGTAAGAATGAAGGATGAGTGCATACAATTACTTTGTCTCTGTGAAATGTGCATGGTTCTGAAGTTTCAAGGGCTTGAATTTCACTAACTCTTCTCGCCGTCGTTAAAGCCACTAATAACACCAACTTAATGCATATAAAGGGCATCGACTCAAATGGCTTGTGCTGTAGTGCTGCTAGCACAATATTCAGAGCTCATTTGGGTCTAGGTGCCCCAGACCCATATCGCTCATATTCGAGCCCTGATTGCATCTTGCAACTTGAAACTAGATCATTCTATCCCTACAGTAGTGGCTCTGCCTCCTTTAGACTAATGCTACACTTATCCAGTTTTTGTAGTGAAGGACATCATTACCATTACCAAATAATTTAAATCGGCTTTACCACTTGACCCAATCCCTCTTTTGACCCTAAAGCAGATAATTCCATCCATTGCCCCGGGGGTCAACTGTGCAATTCCATTAGCAATTCCTGATCTACAGGTCTTTTTCCCAAAGAGCTAAAACATGCCCTGATCATCCCCCTCTTAAAAGACCCTTCTTTAGATCCTTCAGTTCTATCTAACTTTTGCCCAATTCCTATACTTCTTTTATTCATGAAGTTGTTAGAATCTTTGATCTCCCATTTGCTCAGTTCTTATCTGGAGTCTACTGGTTTCTTTGATTCTTTTCAGTCAGGCTTCCATACTGGTCGAGGTACGGAAACAGCGCGGGTTGTGGTGGTCAATGATTTAACACGTCTTGCTGATCGAGGTGGAGTGTAGGCACTCATCCTGTTACATCGGTCAGCCACAATTGACACGGTTGACCACCCCACCCTACTCGACCGCCTTGCAAGTGCTAGTCTGTCTGTTCAGGTTCTTACTTGGTTTCAGTCTTTTCTATCTGATCGGGTTCAACCTCTTTCACCCCCTCCCTTTCAGTCTGAGCCATTGTCATGATGCCTACCCCTGGGCATCCAGACCAAGACCTTTAACCCCGGAAGCAGGCATCATGTTACCCAGAGAAAGCCCAGAAACCCTTGTTAGGGGCTATATGGGTACAGTCCTGGCGTCTATGGTGCCAGGCTCATATGGAGCATCAGTCCTGGCGCCATAGGCGCCAGGCTCATATGTTAAAACCTACCTGATGCAGACCATGCTGCAAGAGATCCAAGCCCATGTGGGGCTTGGAAGGGACTACTTTACCTAGGGACTATTTTGTTACTCGGGTGTGGTTGTGGAGGAATACTTACCTGGGACTACTTTGGAGGCTATTTAAACCACGCCCGAAGAGCAGCACACGTTCGTGTTATTCTGCATCCAGCAGCGTAACGCTCACCGTGCCTGCAGTCAGCATCCAGCCTCTTGCCATGCCCGCCTCGAGCCCAGAGCGCCTAGAAAGAAGGGAAAGAAGAAGAAAGGTTAGACCAAGAACATTATTGGGTTTCTTACCTGATTCCGGATTCACCGCACCTTTGAACCAGAAACAGACTTTATTTTAAACACGTTGCATCGCCAGCAGCAGCGCCGCGCCATACTCACCGTTCCTCGCAGCATCTCTACGATCCATCATTATGTTGCCGCATCCCAGCACCTAAGAGGGACAAGAAAACAACAAGGTGAGCCGAGGGAACAAACAAGGACAATCTCTTGCCACCATATACTTACCTGATTTTACCGCCGGAGGTATAATTCACCAGCACGCCAAATCTTCTTACGCCTCACCTATAAGAAAAGAGAAAGCAGCGAGTTAAACTTTGGCATCATTTAACGGACAGTGTGGGATAACACAGACTCTTACCTGAATGCTTTCAGCTGCCACAGGGCGATCTTCTTTTGGGTCTAAGCTGCAAGGTAAACAAAGGAATTGGACAAGAGTGATTATTCAAACATTTTTGAACTCTTAAGAACTATATACTTACGGTCCTTCGCCAGGAGGTTTGGAGCCAAGATTTGTCTAGAACTCGTCCAATATCCTCAAGCCAGTGAAGTAACTGACCATCAATGCGCCCCTGCGATCCTCGCAGGATGGAGAGCTCATCATTCAAAACTATAAGGTGAGCTTTGTGAACGGGAATATCAGAGGTGATAAATGGGGACGCAGCGAGGGGCTATTACTCAACTCCACGGGTGGCTAATTCCTTTTCTCCGCCTTTAGGAGACTACTTCTACGGGTCAAGCAGACAAAGCTAGGTGGGCCAGTCCAGTCAGTCATCTCTGCACTATGCATCACGTTGGTGGAGACCGTGGCTGTCCAGTTCCGCTCGACACCCCTGTGGGAACCAGGTGAGCGCAACAGAACGCAAAGCCTTTCTACAAATCCTCACCCGGGTGTCATGGATACCTCAGAAACTGACCAACTGGCCCAATTATTAGGGGAACTTAGGGCTGAAGTACATGCCGCTCGCCAAGAAACTAATACCCTCAGGAGAGAGCTGATTGTTTCTAAGGAACGCACTGATGATCTTGCTAGACAATTACTGCAAAACCAAGCTGGGCAAACACCATTACCTGGACTCGGGGGGAATTCAACTCCTGTTTCATCGAGCAATCCTGTGCAAGTGGTTCTACCAGGGAGCATTCCTTTAGCCCCGCCGGAACGTTTTCCTGGGGACCTGAAAAAGTGTGCTGTGTTTATGAACCAAAGCCTCTTGTGCTTTTTATGCAGACCTGAAGCCTTTCCAAACGATCAAGCCAATGTAGCCTTTGTATTATCATATCTTAGCAGCAGTGCAGCGGATTGGTCAATTCCACTAGTCAATCAGGATGACCCTATTCTTCGGGATTTTCAGGGTTTTCAAATGAGCATGGAAAGACTATTTGCCCGGCACTCCTAAGGACAGGTCCTGGATAACAAACTTTTGTCCCTACGACAGGGTAAGCAGGACCTTCTAACCTACATCGCAACCTTCAATAGGTTGGTGGTGGAAACTGGATAGCCCGAGGTAAAACGGATTACATTATTTCATCGAGGACTTCGAGGAGAACTCAAAGATGTTTTGGCTCAAGTTGTGAACCCACCTCAAGACTGTGCTGAATATATAGACTTAGTGGTCCAGTTAGATCACAGACTTCAGGACAGAAAGGCTGACCGAGCCAAGTTCAAAACCGGGTGTTGGTTAAACCCAACGCTACCCCCAAAGTAGCAGATACCTCAGAACCCATGCAAATCGGAGGGGTTAAAGGACCCTTGACTCAGAAGGAAAGAGAAAGGAGACAGCAAATGCAATTGTGTCTATACTGTGGAACTTCGGGACATTTTCTACAGGATTGCCCTGTAAACCCACCCAAGAAAGTGGTAGGAGCTGCTGATAAAAGCCATATGGAGTCTGACTCGGAAAACGACCATGCCCGACAAGCGTAGAGGTCCGCTTGCCGAGCTTGAAGAAGGATACTCAGACCTCGCACTTCATCATACCAATTGTCCTTATAGATCCAAGGTAGCCATCAAGTATGCACGCAGTAAGGGCATACATTGATAGCGAGGCCATAGGAAACTATGTGGACCACGAATTGGCTTCTAGGATGAATCTACCTCTCTGAAGAAAGACCACTTTGGATGTCATCACCACAGTCAATGCAAATTAAATTGCCTCTGGGCCTGTAACTCATTCCACCACAGAGATGACACTATTGGGTCAGGATGGGCATCGAGAGACTATTTTGTTTGATTTAATCAAAGCCCCACAGTTCCAAATAATACTGGGGATACCTTGGTTGGAAACACATAATCCTTGTATTGATTGGCGAGAGAAGAGAATAACCTTCCCAGATTGCGCACATACTTGTTACCCGAAAAAACCATTGAGCACAGGCCTGGCCACAGTCGCTACTCCAGTCGTGTAGTTACCTCAGGAATATCAAGAATTCCAGGATGTTTTCCAAAAAGAACAGGCAAACACCCTACCACCTCACAGATCATACAATTGTCAAATCGATCTCATACCCGGTGCACAACCTCCATGTAGTAGGATCTACGCCCTTACGGAACCTGAAAACTTTCACCTACGACAATACTTGGACCAATACCTTGCCAATGGCTTCATTCGTCCATCCAAGTCCCCTGCATCTTCAGCTTTGTTCTTCGTGCCAAAAAAGGAAGGTGACCTCAGAACATGCATAGACTACCGCGCATTGAATCAGATCACAGTTAAGAACCGATACCCATTGCCTCTGATCCCCAAATTACTAGACCAAGTAAAGGACGCTTGCATCTACACTAAATTAGATCTCCGAGGGGCATATCATCTGGTACGTGTAAAGAAAGGCGACGAATGGAAGACTGCTTTTCGCACTAAGTACGGGTTATTCGAATACCAGGTGATGCCCTTCGGGTTGTGCAATGCACCAGCAGCCTTCCAGTATTTTATGAACGATGTCCTTCGTGAACTCATTGACGTCTGTGTTGTCGTATACATAGACGATATTCTAGTGTACTCCTCTTCAGAATCAGACCATGTGAAGCACGTTCGAGCAGTCCTTGAGAAACTACGCCAGCACAAGTTATATGCAAAACTGGAAAAATGTGTTTTTCATGCTACGGAAGTTGAATTCCTTGGATTTATCCTGACTCCAAAAGGAGTCCAAATGGACTCTCGAAAGGTGGATGCAATTCTCAAGTGGCCATCACCCAGTTCAGTTAAAGGTGTACAAAGCATGCTCAGATTTGCTAATTTCTACCACAGATTCATTCCGGATTTCTCACATGTTGTACACCCTATCACAGCACTCTTGCGAAAAAACAAACGCTTCTTGTGGACCGAAGAAGCTGAAAATGCCTTCCAAGAGTTGAAAGCGAAATTCACGTCTGCACCTGTATTAAAGCACCCACGCCCTGAACTTCCATAGATAGTTGAAACTGATGCATCCAGTTTAGCCATGGGAGCTGTCCTGTCCCAGAAGGATCCTGAAACTGGTCAACTTCATCCAGTAGCATTTTGGTCCAGAAAGTTCTCGGCACCCGAGTTAAACTACGCGGTTACCGATAAAGAATTATTAGCCATCAAATCCGCCTTCAAGGCTTGGGGGCACTACCTTCTCGGTGCCAGGCATACCATTACTGTAATCACCGATCACCGGAACTTGCAGTATTTAAAAACAGCCAAGGCCCAATCGTTCAGCCAACTTCGATGGGCTTTGTTCTTTGCTGAGTTCGATTTTGTGATCACTTATCGACCAGGCTGTAAAAATGGCAAGGCAGATGCCTTATCCCGAATAGGGATGGGAGAAGCATATGTGAACCCAGATCCGGTACCTATAATTTCAGAACAAAGAATTCTTGGCATAACTACTCTACAGCCACTAGAGGATATTCAGGTAAAGATCCAACAACTCTTCGATCCAACAGCCCTGCAGGACTGGGTAAAGAAAGGCCCAGACTACTCAGTCATCAATGACCTACCTTATTATCAAGGGTGACTATTTCTGCCACACAAGGAACTACAAGAACTAGTCATCTCCAATTATCATGACACCCTGATGGAAGGGCACCCAGGTATCGCAAAGACTGAAGCTAAAATTAAGAGACAATTCTGGTGGCCCACCTGGCGAAAAGACGTAAAGTCATTTGTAATGTCTTGTGGCATTTGCGCCCAAAACAAAAGTCAGAAGAAAAAACCAGCTGGACTTTTACAACCTTTGGATATTCCGCCTACACCATGGCACACCTTATCGTTAGACTTTATTACAGATCTACCTCCATGTAATGGATTTAACACCATTCTAGTTATTGTGGATCTTTTTTCCAAGATGGCCCACTTTATTCCTTTAAAGGGATTACCTTCTGCTGCAATTCTGGCCAAGGAGTTCCTCGAAAACATTGTTCGGATACACGGATTTCCTTCCGTATTGGTCTCTGACCGAGGTAGTCAATTCATTTCACATTTTTGGAAGAAATGTTGTCAATTGGCGCAAATCGACGTGAGGTTATCAACCAGTCACCACCCCCTGACCGATGGTCAGACGGAGAGGACCAACCAAACTCTTGAACAGTACCTGCATTGTATGTTACACCAGACTGAAGGTAATTGGAAGGACATTCTATGGATTGCCGAATACGCATACAATAACTCTGTACATTCTGGAACTGGACAAAGCCCCTTTTATACCATATACGGGCACCATCCTCGAACCTCAGAACTTGACTCACCTCAACACTTAGAAATGCCAGCAGTGAACCATCTGCACGCTACTATTACACAAGCCTTTAAGGAAGCAACTGAACATTTGAAACAAGCGAAACCCTAGATATTTGGGACCTTACTCTATTAAGGCCATTATCAATCCGGTGGCCGTCAAATTGGAATTACCTGCTAGTATGCGAATTCACCCCGTCTTCCATGTGTCGCTTCTGAAGCCAGTACAACCTGGAACAAGACTAACCAAGCCACCTGACCCCATCCTTATAGACAGGGAACCCGAATTTGAAGTTAAAAGTATCCTGGACACCAAAATGGTTAAGTCAAGACTTTTTTATTTAATCGACTGGAAAGGCTACGGACCACAAGAAAGGTCATGGGAACCTAGTGACCACGTTCATGCACCTCGGTTGGTGAGAAGATTCCACCGGAATTTCCCAGACAAACCAAGACCAAGGGGAAGAACGACTTTAGGAGGGGCCTTCGGGGGGAGTGATATGATATGATATGATATGATATGGTATTTGTAACGCGCCTATACACAAGTGTTTCAAGGCGCGACGAGGCAGGGAGGGAGGGAAACAAGGGGAAGACAGACAAACGATCCTACTAGGCCAGGTGTCATTCAGATCGCGCAAGTGCAGAGGTAGGGGGAAAAGGAGAAAGTGCAGGGGGAGGAGGTGGGGGGAAAGTGCAGTACACGGTAAGTAGCGTAATAAAATAATAAATAATAAATAATAAATAAAAGGGCCAGCTGGTGGCAAGTGCGAGGTAAGTGTAGAGCAAGTGCTAGGAAGGGGGCTGTAGGGATACAGTGACAGTCCCACAGTGCAGGGGGAGCCAGGGAGGCAGTGCAAGTGGAGAGTGGCTGGGCCCTGGACCGAGGTCGCTGAGAGTGGCCAAGATGCAGGTTTAGTGCAGAATTTCAGTGGGGAGTTAAGCAGGTTTAGCAGGGGAGAGGGAGAGAAAAGGCAGAAGCGAAGAGGAAGGTTTTGAGGTGCTTCCGGAACCGGAGATGGTTCTCCTCAAGTTTCAGGGAGGCAGGAAGGCTGTTCCAGAGGGAGGCCCCTGCTGCGGAGAGAGATCTACCCCCAGCTCGTTGCTTCGAGAAGCGGCTGACCATGAGGGAGTTGGAGACGGATGAGCGAAGGGTGCTGTCATGATGCCTACCCCCGGGCATCCAGACCTAGTCCATCAACCCCGGAAGCAGGCATCATGTTACCCAGCGAAAGCCCAGCAACCCTTGTTAGGGGCTATATGGGTACAGTCCTGGGGTCTATGGCGCCAGGCTCATATGGGGCATCAGTCCTGGCGCCTTAGGCGCCAGGCTCATGTGTTAAAACTTACCTGATGCAGACCATGCTGCAAGAGATCCAAGCCCATGTGAGGCTTGGAAGGGACTACTTTACCTAGGGACTATTTTGTTACTCGGTTGTGGTTGTGGAGGAATACTTACCTGGGACTACTTTGGAGGCTATTTAAACCACGCCCGAAGAGCAGCACACGCTTCGCGTTATTCTGCATCCTGCAGCGTAACGCTCACCGTGCCTACAGTCAGCATCCAGCCTCTTGCCACGCCCGCCTCGAGTCCAGAGCGCCTAGAAAGAAGGGAAAGAAGAAGAAAGGTTAGAACAAGAACATTATTGGGTTTCTTACCTGATTCCGGATTCACCGCACCTTTGAACCAGAAACAGACTTTATTTTAAACATGTCGCATACTCACCGTTCCTCGTAGCATCTCTACGATCCGGCGCTGTCTCCATCATTATGTTGCCGCATCCCAGCACCTAAGGGGGACAAGAAAACAACAAGGTGAGCCGAGGGAACAAACAAGGACAATCTCTTGCCACCATATACTTACCTGATTTTACCGCCGGAGGTATTATTCACCAGCACGCCAAATCTTCTTACGCCGCACCTATAAGAAAAGAGAAAGCAGCGAGTTAAACTTTGGCATCATTTAACGGACAGTGTGGGATAACACAGACTCTTACCTGAATGCTTTCAGCTGCCACAGGGCGATCTTCTTTTGGGTCTAAGCTGCAAGGTAAACAAAGGAATTGGACAAGAGTGATTATTCAGACATTTTTGAACTCTTAAGAACTATATACTTACGGTCCTTCGCCAGAAGGTTTGGAGCCAAGATTTATCTAGAACTCGTCCAATATCCTCAAGCCAGTGAAGTAACTAGCCATCAACGCGCCCCTGCGTTCCTCGCAGGATGGAGAGCTCATCACTCAAAACTATAAGGTGAGCTTTGTGAACGGGAATATCAGAGGTGATAAATGGGGACGCAGTGAGGAGATATTACTCAAATCCATGGGTGGCTAATTCCCTTTCTCCGCCTTTAGGAGACTACTTCTACGGGTCAAGCAGACGAAGCTAGGTGGGCTAGTCCAGTCAGTCATCTCTGCACTACGCATCACGTTGGTGGAGACCGCGGCTGTCCAGTTCCGCTCGACACCCCTGTGGGAACCAGGTGAGCGTAACAGCCATTGCCTCTGCCTTGTGGAGTACCTCAATGCTCTGCATTCTCCCCTATTTTATTTAACATCTTTATCCAGCTTCTGTTCAGTCTCATCCACTCCCATGGGCTCCGATGTTATTCCTATGCTGATGACACCGAAATCATCACAAGGCTGGACACTGTGCAGCCTCGCACTGTGTCACAGCTACAGGGTTTCCCAGAGGCTGTGGGGGCAGGTGGGGTGGATGGCCGATAACTGGGCTGAAGTTGAATGGGACAAGACAGAGATACTGGTTACAAAATTCACTTTCTCTTCTCTCTGTTCTTCTCTTCCCTCTTTACGGATGCTCGATCTTCAGCCGACAGCTCTCAGCACACTTCCTACACCAGTTGCAGTAGTTAAAAACCTTGCCGTCTAGTTGTCAGCTACGCTCTCTACAAAGGCCCAGCAGCATTGGTCTGCTAGTTGGACATCTTAAACTTAGGACACTTTGTAAAGTTCTTCCTTTCATTCTATCCAAGTCCCATGCCCAGGTTGTCGCCTCTCTGGTTATGAACGGGACTGACTATTGTAATTCTTTATACCTTGCTCAACCAGGCTTCCTGACTTATTGACTCGAATTCGGCCTCCGTTTGCAGCACACATCTCTCCCATCTTGCACCAGCATTACTGGCACTAGCTCCCAGTGGGTAAAAGGATCCATTTACAATCCCAGTGCCTGGTGGCATCAGGCATTTAACGGAATTGAATAATTCTAAAGTTAATTTCAACCTTACTCACCAGGTTGTCCTCTTCACTCCCAAAACAGTTGTAGTATCTTTGCGTCTCGCAATCAAAGGTCCTGAGTTGGCGGTCGGGCCTTCTCTGTTACAGCTGCAAGTCTGTGCAATGTCATCCCCCTGGCTGTCCAAGATCACCTTTCCTTCAGTCACTCTTTAGAAAGCTTTTTGTTCTAGCTGCTTTCTCTCTTTCTGCATGTCTGTTTGTTGTTTTTGTGGGTTCAACGGCAAGTGGCTTCCGGTGTATGTAAATACTAAAATCAATCAAAATCAATATCCTGGTTAGGGAGATAAATGTTGTAAACCCTTTCATATGTCTGTTGACAATAGGATTTGAAGTTTCTGTATGCCCCTATAGCAGCTAGATAAGTCCTCCACGTCTCTACCTGTGGGATTTTGTCGTGTTAAATAAGCCGAAAAAGATAAAACATCGTCCAGAGTACACGTTAAAGGGTCAATTCCTCTTTCTTGTGACCAGTAACAATATATTGCCAACTTGCTCTTATATTGGCATCTAGTAGAATCCTCACTAACTTTTTTAATTACATTCAAATTGTCTACAGAAAGTTTAAGATGGGCCAATGTTAGTTTATCAGGCACCAATCTGCTACGGTCATTGCCTGTGTATTTGTGTGAAGCACTAGGCCCCCTGGTGTGACATCATCATTCTGGATATTTCCAGCTTGATTGGCTGCTGGTAAGTCATCCATGTAAGCTGTTAAACCATGCTCTGGAGGGCCATAGAGTGGCTACTAGTATTAGATTGCAATTCCTGGATACCCTGCATTTGTTCGGTAGTCTCTGCAACAGCAGAGTTGGCAGGAATGCATAACAATTAATTTCCAATGCATCTCCTTCTGAATTCTCCCCCTGACCTTCCCATGAGGCAAATCTGTAGAATTTAATATTGCTGCTCATCGCAATCATGTCTGTTTCTGGGAGAGAACCATTTCTGAAGAATCTCTGAGGATATCTACAATTTGTATGAACTCTCTATGAGCCAGCAGAGCCTGTCTGTTTTTGTACTGTTCTGATCTGGCACATGAGCTGCTTAAAGCCATAAACCTGGCTCTTTTTCCCATTAGCACCCTGATGGAAGGAGCCAGCCAATCAGCTATCTAGGAATGTGGGCTGTAACTGTCCATCTCAGCCCACATTCCATGCCGCCTGATGTCCCGTTCCCCCGCCACCATCTTCCCCCAACTTTCTGCCACATTTTATTTTTTAACAGCCGCACCCCTGCCCCCACTTACCTCATTTGGGTGGCGGTGAGTGCTGCTGCCGCATCCGCTCCTTCCTCTCAGCTCCGGAAGCCCAACATTGAAAGGGAAGAGGGGCCCTGTACTGGGCCCCTCCTTCCTTTTCCATGGCAGCCATCTTTGAATAGTATTTTCCTTCTGCGAACCGGACGCTCCCACCACCCAGGCTATATCTCCATCAACTGCCTAGGTCAGAACCCCAACCAACATAACCATTCTTCTCAGACACACAGGGTTCCACGCGGACATTCTGCACTGACATCATCACTCAGGTGGAGCATGCATACAGGGACACACCTCCGTCTGTTTACCTCCGTCTGTTTACCATGTGAAAATCCAGAATAACTGTACAGTGCAGAAGAACAAAACACCACCTCTCACTTTCATACACACCAATCAAAGAACACTCACACAACCTCTAAAGACCAAACATACTCCTCAACCAGAAAAAAAGTGCCCAACCAGTTGTAACTAAACTTGCTACAGAAGAAAAGCACCACAAACCTATACATTCCAAACTATATGAACATTAATTGACACCTCCCATCCATTTCTGCCTCCAACAGACATCTAGGCTGCCACTCTAGAGAACTAACCAACCTGACCCTTCCTTAGGAAACCAAACTACATTCCTACACTACCAGCAAAAACAAAACACCTCCCATCCATCTCTGCCACCGATGGACCTCCAGACTGTCACTCCAGAGCACTACCTTGCCCCTCATTGGGCCGGCATGCTTGCCCATCAGTGCCATCTAAATTCTGGACTAGTTTGGGATAGCAACAACTACCTCCACCACACTCCCCGGTAGAATACTAGAGGCTACAAGGATCACTCAGACACACAGGGGAAATCCACATACCAACAAGGAAGGCACATGACTAAATGCAGACAATCCTGCTAACATGCACAACACACACACACAGACTCAACCAGGTAGTAGCCAATACGGTCAGGTCTACTACCACCCAACACACAAGCTACCAATCACCAAGCTTAACTTGCTGGCCAGGCAAGATTAAGACCCACTGAAGTAAACGACAAATCACCAGCTCAAGCTCCCATTGGCAAGATGTAAAAGTCACAAGTGACCAACCTGCACCCACACAACCCAATTCATGGGGGTGACAAGGTTGACCAAAACCGTTCAATGAAAAATACCAAACCAGTAAATGGCACACTGCATAGGTTGACTATGCGAATGCATCTCAAAAAACACCTTGAAAAGTAATGAAATTCCTTGAAATCCATGACTTACAAACTGACAGGTGGGCATCCCCAACCAAAGCAGCAACAACTTGCAAGCTGGGATGTGTAAAGCGTCCTTCCCACAGCCAGAGGACACTACGGACTGTCTCCTGTCAACCAAGTCAACACACATTCTCACGCACACCACTGAATCCTATTTTGATATCAGTGTACAAAATCGCATCTTCATAAAAACTGTGTCCAACTGCATTAGTGCAATGTCACACACTCTCTCTCTGCCTCTCCAAACACCCGCACTGCATTACTCTCACATCACTCACACTTCCTTGATGATTTGAATTATATGCAACAGTATCATAACAATAAACAAACAAAGTCCCAGAAAGAATTCCACCTGCAATTCCTCGAAGGGTTAACTCTAAATCAGCACAAACAATACTTGCAGCATTCATCCACATGCATGAACTCTCAGGGAAATGTACTCAAACACCCCCACTGCAGACAACACATTACAACTCAGGCGTTAAGGGTTAACGCCGTCGTTAACCCTTAACGCCTGATTCTGATTTTAACGGCTGCTTTTAGCAGCCGTTAAAATCCATGGCGCTAACCTGCCATGATGCTAATTACGCCACCGTAATTTACGGTGGCGTAATTAGCGCCTTCCCCACTCCCATTATGCCCTATGGGGAAAAAATGGGAATGTGGAAGGGAAAATGGGAAATGGGGATTTACCGCCCCACTCACCTTGGAATGGGGTGGTAAATCCGCCATCCACCATGGTGTAAACGTAGTTTACACCATGGTGGTAAAGTTGGCGCAATTAGCGCCTGGGTCGTAATGACCCCACAAAGTGGAACGACTCCACCGTTGAGTAACACCCCAGCCTGCTGCTCGGCAATCGCACACTGGCCCTCATTACGACCTTGGCGGAGGACCATGGCGCTATTAGCACCATGGTCCATGGCGCTAAGCTGCCAACTCCGCCATGGTGGTTGGTGGACTTACCGCCCCATTCCGACCTTGGCGGGGCGGTAAGTCCCCAATCCCCATTTACCCTTCCCCATTCCCATTTTTGCCCCATAGGGCATAATGGGAGTGGGGAAGGCGTTAATTACGCCACCGTAAATTACGGTGGCGTAATTAGCATCATGGCAGGTTAGCGGCATGGATTTTAACGCCTGCTAAAAGCAGGTGTTAGATCCGCCATGGCGCTAAGGGAACTCGTACTCAGGCGGTAAGGGTCGGCAATGTTTACGCCGGCGTAAACCCCTTACCGCCTGGGTCCTAATGAGGCCCACTGTGCTTAAGAGATATAATGCACTGCGCAAATCGAACCATTGTCAACAGTTGGAATCATGCACTGTGGTGCTCAAGCTCATTCATTTAATGCAAACCAGCAACAGTTGGAATCGCGCACCCTAAGTGCGAAAGTTCATTACATAAATGCACACTGTTGGGATGGTGCACCGTCAGTGCAACATTTGAAAATTCAACTCCCGAAATCCCGGATCAGTTCACCCTGAGGCGAATCTCCAAACTGCAACTCAGGTCATGGATGGCATCAGCCAACTCACGATCGTTCAGCGCTTGTCAAAATGGAACCACCACACCAGCTGCAGCGTCTCCTTGAATTCTTTCTCTGTCGCTACAGAGCCGGCATATTCTTCTTCGGGTAAGACTTTTATGCAGCCTCTCGGTTATGATGCTTCTAGGAAGTAGTTTCTCAGTCATCCAAAACACCGTTCCCATAAGCAGATAATGGTGTGTGATCATCACGCCGCCTCCACGCACCAAATGTCCATTAATCTTAGCATCTTACCTCTTTCTCACCCTGCCATGCTGCATGCCATGGCCGCACACCATCAAAGGCGGATGAAGAGGGTTCCAGCGCCACCAACCCCTACACCAGCACAATGATGTCACCATTGTAACCATGGGCACAGCAAAGAGAGGAGCTCCCCGACTCCAACCGCCGCACTGGTCAATGTGATCCCTCGGCTGGCTCCAACCCTCACGTCATACGTACCGCTTCGGAAGCCTCTGGCATCGCAACCACGGATCTCCGGCACCCCACTGGACCAAGGTAGGAGCGCAGGCACTCAGCTGCCAAAAGGTTGAGACAACAACCTGGTCTATGTGCATCAATTCGCCTAGTTCACTTGCCTGTGTTGGCTACAGGCCGCATGAGCAAATCTACAATATCACAGGCAAAGGATCAACTTCCCTGCAAGCGCAGTTCAATTCCCAGGGCTGTGCTTCCTCTCCACCCTTCTTGTCTCTCACATGCATGTGTGACACTTCTCACAAGGATACATGCTGGGTAAATATAGTAGTGTCTCGATGGACTGGGTGCAGGAGCACTCTCCTTATCCTCCCGCTCCCCTTTACTTTTTGCCCGGGGTGGTGGGACTCATCTCCTGGGGTTCAGTGGCCCTCCCTCTTTATCGCCACAGACTCAAACTCCATTACTGCACCCCCCGCCCGGCAGCAGTCACCTCCATATGTCCCTTTATGATACAAAGATGTACCTGTTTTCTCCTTAGACTTCCTCCACAGGGTCCTTTTTGAGACCAACCGGTCGCCAGTATTGTATAGTAGAAAGGGGTATCATACAAAAATGTCACCCTCATTTGTGCGTCCCCACAGTCACTGTGACTTTGGAGGTGCACAAAATGAGGGTGACATTTACTGCGCCCAAGCAGTGTGGGGGTTTCGGGGGTGTCCCCTGCTCTTCCTGTGCGCAGTAATGGGGGTCAGGGGTTGCGGGGGTGTCCCCCGCTTACCATTTCGGAAAGCGGGGGACATGTAAAAAAAAAAAAAAAGCACTGCAGCATAAGCTCCAACCCACGTTAGTGGGAAGAGCTGACACCGCAGGGATCACAGAGTGCGGACGGCACACGCAGAAGTGTGCCGCCCTAAAGGTAAGTGGGGTGGGTGGTTGGGAGGGGTAATGCAGGCTAGGGGAAGCAGGCACAGTGATCCATATGATCACTGTGCCGCACAGAAACTGCCGTAGGAATTTTCGGCGTCATAGTTGCGGGCGGTAGGTGATCACATAGATCCGTAGAAAGGAGTATCGTGAGTTACAGGAAAACAGGCTTAATCAAGTCATTGGGTATCAATAACCAAGGAGCTAGGAAATTATGGGAGAGCACTCTGGCTCCCACCACCCAGGCTACATCTCCATCAACTGCGTAGGTCAGAACCACAACCAACATAACCATTCTTCTCAGGCACACAGGGTTCCACACTGACATTCCTCACTGACATCATCTCTCAGGAGGAGCATGCATACAGGGACAAAAACCAGGTGCAACACTAGCCATGGCATTTCTCCCTGGCCAGTGAGAAGGCCCTTCAGCCGTGGCCAGGTCAGATGTCTTTATAATGAACAAAAAACAACATTTGCTTGCCTGATCCCATCCTCGTCGCCAATTTTGTAAAGTGGCTTGCAGGCTTATCTTGAGTTACATCTTACGTTTATTCCAGACACTTAGGTTACAGTTACATTAAGACAAATACATGAGAGTATGGACTATAATCAGCACTGGCCCCATCACGCAGGCAGGGGAGCTCTAACTGCCTGCCTCAGTATGGAACCCTCAGATCAACAATCCATCATTTACACAGCAACACTCCATGTGACATCACAGACTCACAGCATGACAGCAGGACACAGAAGGTCACTACATAACACATCTCCTTCCTTTACCAGACACACACACATATGAGGTCATAACACAACACCCTCTACCCTATTTAATCCCTTACCCAACCCCCATTTATACTTTTACCTACAATTCAAAAAAATGTTCATTTTCATTATTTAAGTTTCACTGAAAAATATTTTCATTATTTATTTTTCATTATAAAGACTGTATACCCGTGTTGCACTGTATGTATTGCACCAATGGGCTTGCTTGAGGTGCGCTAGGCGTGGTCTTTGGTCGTAGACACTGTACATTTTCCACCTATAGGTTTGGCCTTTGGGCCTGGCCAATGAGCACAGCCTTTGGCCGCGCCCACTGAATATTTTACAATACTAGGCTTCTTGCAAGCCCACTGGTCATAGCCTTTGGCCATCGTCAGTGGCCACATCCTTCGACCGTGAAAGCTGCAGATATTGCACAGGCAAGGCCACTGGCACAGAAACCCATTTACCTCTGCCTAGTAGATGTGATCACAACCGAGCCCCCTTTGTTTTTACCCTCAGTGTCCATTCCCCTGATAATTGCGACGGTAATCTCGCAGTAATTACTTTCCAATTACTGTGATAACGCTCACAAATTAAAAAGTCTTCACAGGTGCTCCCCATGTCCCTCTTTCCTTTTCTCTAGGTCACCACACCCATCTGAGCTGATTTTTACCCCCTCCCATTACATCCTTTCTCTCTTTGCATACCCCGATATTACTGCGGTAATAAATTGCATCGAGAAAAAAACAATGGCAGAGTTCATTTCTGAAAAGCTTCTCTGCTGTAGAGCCCCATGGGAGCTATATCTATAATTTCCCCCATCAAATATTTAAAAAACGACTTGACGGAATAACCCCAAACCTGTCACAGAAATTAAGCCAATTGTAAGGTTTGTAATAAGCCCAAGACTAACATGAGTGGTAGTTGTTTCAGTATCAGGAGCCAGGACAACGTGATAGCGGAACAATGCCTCAGAAGGCGTCTGATGCCCCGTTGTATACTGTGAGCAATGGGCACCCAATGGGCAATGTCCAGGGGGAAAAACGCTATTGAGGTAAAACCCTGTGTCTTCTGTTTAGTAGAAGGCAGTCCCAGAAGACAATGGTATCGGGCGGGTGGAAGAGCAGACTGCAGAAGAAGGAAAGGACCCAGAGGGCCGAAACAGCAGGAGGCATGCAAAAGGTGAGGGAGCAAGCAGGACAGTGGGAGGCGGAGTCCAGAACAGGTAGGAAGCAAGAAAGCGCAGCTGAGAGGAGAAGCCAAGCAAGAACGGAAGGAACAGGGAAGCACAAGGGCGCGAGGGAAGAGAGTAGGTAGGAAGCAAAAATGAACTACGGGAACGTCAAGGCAACGGAAAGTGAAGCGATGCAAGGAACCCACCTGCTCCTCAGAATAGGAAGTCGATCAGGTGTTCACGACCTGTGGCAATGCACTGAAGTGAGCATCCATTTTGGGAAACACTGTACCACTACTTGCTGTTCCCATCAGAGAATTTACAGAGCACCATCTTGTGGAAGAATAGACCCCACGTGGGTGTCTGTGTGGCCACTGCGGCCAAAGCGACCATGAAGTGGAGGAAGTCCAGACACCAATCATTTGTGCCCAAGTTGTTTCTTCTTTGGTATAATTCTATCCAGCGTTTTTTGGGGTTCGGCATGCAAATATTTTGGCTTTTTCACTATGGGAAAATGAAAGGGAGTAGGCGGAACACAACATTTATTTGCAGAGTTGATGTCATGTTCCTGAAGCAGTGTACAAGCGCGCAGATAAAATGAACTGAGGTATGGGGCATAGTGACGTGGTATATAGACGAGGTCCAATGTCAAATCTTGAGCTGACAATCCTGCACCGAGCAAGACGGATCGACAATCGACGGCTGAATCGAGGTCCACTACGCCCCCTGTCAAAATGTTTCCAAGCAGCAGAGCTGGATGAGGATATCTTTCAGATGAGAAATCTGCAACAGACAAGCAATCCATTAAATAGTATTGTTCTGAAAGAAATCCCATGGTGCAGAAAAGCAAATACGTTTTTGTTAGTCATTCTGTTATGTTGATATAACAAAATAGCTGGCTTCCTCTGCAAAGGTAAAGGCACTGGGTCTGGCTGGTATAACATTGCACAAAAAGGCAAAAGGGGAGTAAGCAGGCTGTCATTTTTACAGAAGGAAATCCAGAAGGTGTTGTCCACTACCCAAAATGTTTCAATCCATGCACACCTTTAGAGAGAGGCCTTCTTCATGGGGCTAGTTTATCTATAAGTCAATATTTGTTTTCCACAACCAGGTATATGATTATTTTATTCAAGTTAAGTGGATATTGGAAAATATGGGCCTAAGTAGCACCGAAATGCAGGCTCCCTTCCAAACTGTTTTTTATTTATTTTGTATCCAGGATAGTTATCTATGCCTGCTGCACTGGCCAATCTATTTTTTGTCTATGTTATGTCTTGTGAATGCTTGGGGAAAGGACACCATGCCATGGGCTTACACTAGTTGCACTTCTGAATTCATTTATTCTTAAAGTGGAGTTTCTTGCAGCCCTACTAGGTGCATTACATTTTTGTACTCTTAGTTTGGAGTGTGAAATGCACTTATACTAGTTGTAAAAGTTGGATTCGATTTATTATGAATTGGTACTTACTGAGCTTGAGATAAGTGATTGAGTTGGTAGCAATACCGTTTGCTTTTATTTAGTGTATAACAGTACTGCATTGCTTGGTACTTAGTACCGCTTAACACATTTTCACACTATCATAAGTGCATTGAAGCACAGCACAGAGATCCCAGGTAAAGACCTATGTACTCACAAATGTGTCTTCTGAATTAACTGTGTGACAGAATTCTGGGTGCCTTTACCTTCAGTAGCTGGGGACCATTACAGAGAAGTCCAACTACATATGGAGCACACCTGTGGAAAAAGCACTCAAAAGGGGCAGAGTAGGAGTGTTCATTGAACAAGGGCAAAACAAGGGTTAAAAGTAATCTCATAGATCAAGCGTAATGAAACAACTGCTAAAATATAATGCTATATAAAACTCAAAACATAAAAACTATAAAGCAGAAGAGTATAAGAGAACATGATGTACATCTAGCGAACCATGCAGGGAAGAGCTTTATGCCAGCATATAAGGCATCTTCATATTAATTTCTAATTGCGATAGAGACGAAAACTGTTACGCTCACCTGACTCCCACGGAGGCGCTGGCCTGGTGCGCGCTGCTGTGACCTCTTCTAAGGTGATGCACAGGGTTCGGAAGACGGACTGGACCGGGCCCCCAAATCTGGCTTGTCTGGCTCGCAGAAGTATCCTTCTGTAGGCGAAAATAGGGGATTACTGTCTGCGGGGTATGCAATCGGCCTCCCACTTTCCCCTCTCACCCTCCTCGAAACCCTTCTGTGATTTCTCGTAGTGTCTCACCTTAGGGTCTGGAAGGACGAGCTTTCCATCCTGCTTCTGATGCAGGGGCGCGTTGGTATCCAGTTACTTCACTGGATTTTCGGATTGGTGAGAACCAAACTTGCTTTGCTTCCAGGTAAGTTTTTTTGATAAGAGGTTCCCCTTGTGTCCGTGCATTAATGTACTAATGCTAGTGTCTTTTCCCCATAGGGGCCGAGGTACGGAATGCCGGGGAACAGGCACCGACCCGAGATGAGAGGTGAAATCCTTGTAGAAATCAGGTAAGTCTTTAATGAGCGTTTTTTGGTAATGACTTTTCATTCACTCATTAACGCTGATGTCTCTTTTCCCCTTAGGGGCCGGGGTCCGGAAATGCCAGGATGCGGCGCGGACCCGAAATGAAGAGGGAATGAATCAACAGGTAAGTCTTAACGTGGAGATTTAGCTTTCCTTATTCCCTTCTCTCTCTCACCTTTTGTTCTGGTGTTTTTCTCCCTAGGCGCTGGGGCGTGACTGCGAATCCGGATGATCGCTGCTGAACATGGAGGCGCCCTGTAAAGGTGAGTGGAATGCGGCGCTGCAGCGATCGACGCGATGAGCTTTTAAATTAAAGTCTTCCTTTTCAGGATTGTCAGCGAGATGTCTCCGGGATGCGGATTTAGCAGGTAAGGACTTTTCCTTCTTCTGTTCTCTTCTTCTCTTCCTTTGCAGGTGATCCAGGATGCTGGCAGGCGTGGCAGAAGTCAGGATGCAGGAGCAGACACGGTGAGCGTCCAGCTGCTAGATGCAGAACAACGCGAAGCATGTGTGGCTGTTCGGGTGGGGTTGAAATAGCCTTGGAAGAAGTTCCAGGTATGTATCCTTCCTCCAATCAGGTATGTATCCTTCCCCGACCACGCCGGATGGTAAATTAGTCCCACAGGTAAAGTAGTTCCTTTCAGGCATCAAGGAGGCCGGGATCCTGCAGCATGGTCTGCATCAGGTAAGTGCACCCAAGCATTCCCATAATGAGCCTGGCGCCTATGGCGGCAGGACGGATGTCTTTTATGAGCCTGGCGCCATAGGCGCCAGGACACTGCCAAAGGGCCCTTATATGGGGTTGCTGGGTCCTTCCTTGGGGACTGGATGTCCGTTTTTCGGGGACGCCGGGCTTGAACTGGCTCCCCGGGAGCGGGCATCATGACAAAAACAAAACTGAAATCTGCTTGGATATGTAAGTACATTTCATTAATTCAATGGAGATTTCAAAGGCACAACCGCAAAACCATGATGATAAGTATAATCCCCGAGACAATTGCGGTGCACATACCAAATGGAAAACATTAAGACAACAACTATGCAATGAAACACGAAACATATAAAACACTATGTTTGGTCACAAACCAAGGTTTACACAAGAAACACCAAATAGAGAGAATATTTTAAAGAGTTGCTCTGCAACATTCATAACAACAATGGGCAAACATAATAAAACTATATCATCTTCACAAGTGCCTACTAGTTTCGGCATTCAGTAATTATTGATCAAATAGCAAGCCTTCTTCAGGGTCATAATTCCAGTGAAATCATTTATGTGAGTATAAAGCATTCTTATAAAGACCAGTACATGAGCAGTTGGTCACTCGATGGCTGCTTTGGATACTTAAAGTGACAAAAACGATCTAACAAAAACAATCTAACTTATTTATTATGTCACTCTTAAATCGGTTAATTGATAAAGTTCCTTTCAATTGTGCTTAGGATACTGGTGCATTCCCTTTGGATATGCTTTGCTTTAAAGAGTACTCTGAGTGTAGTAAGTCACAATTCAATTGGTAGATGAACGTAGAGCATGTGTAACACAAGGAGAAAGAGGCCAGAGATGCAGAGTTATGTTACCAGAGGCCACTACAGACATAGTTTTTTCTAGGAAGGCTTTTGATGCACATAAATAACCAGTGCCATATAGAATCTCCAGCACATAGAGTTAATTATCTCCTTCCCCATCTGTATTAGAATAAATCACTCCTGATGATGTCCCTATGTATAATCTCCATAATGTGGGGATTGGATGTTAGTCCTAGAATCACTGAGAATATGGACGTGTTTGACTGGATTAGCATTATTTTGGAATATACACGCCATGGCCCAGTAATGGGTATACCTTGACATACTTTAGAGCAATGCCATAGTTCCCTATTGACATCTGCTTGTGCGATGTAGCAAAGTGTTGTCCACACCCACAGCAGGGAGTGTATGCACGTTTATAAGAGTGGATGCAATTTCCTCTTCACTACTTATCTGGAATTAGCATGATGTGGTGTCATTGTGATAGCACACACGGTTTCCTGAGCACGTGTTATCGCCTGCCCACCACTTACATCACCTCTTCGTGCACAACCAAATCTGGCTTTGCCAGGAATGCTGCATGTGACCAGAGACTGTTTCATACATCTTAATCAGAGGATGTTGGGGATAGGAGAGTACAGGCGTGTTCTGTCCTGAAACCCCTCAGACATATAGAACATACCTGTACATCATTGCAACACTGAAGAGCTTTTCTACAACAATGCAAAGACACATAACAGTGTACCATTGGGATGCAACATATGTAAAGGTCACAGCAAGTTTAGCGATGTTTCATGACCGGTGGGTAAGTAATGTTTCTGCACATAAATCTAGAATTCTAGCGGTGATGTGGTGCCAAACAAGCTTGACTGGTACATGGAATGATGCCCCTTGGGATGAAGTGCCATTTGGGCACCCTCGCCCCACACCTTAGGATTGGGTTTGCTGTTTGTGGGGCCAGTCTGCTTGCCTTGGTGCCTGTGGTAGCAGCTCCTACTGGAGCTCAGGGAGGACACTGAGCTTTCTCTCTTGGTAACATTCATGATGATTTTCACTTTTCCTTAGTGTTGTTTAAATTATCTCACTCTAAGTGAAGCAGAAACAGTATTTCCAAACATCAACAGTTTTGCAGCTCCACAAGATAAACCTCCTGCTTTGACCTGCAGTTACTCCTCCAGAAGAAGAGGTGGTAATGACACTGGTTGAATTACTGCATGCCTTAATTCTGCCAGACCCCAAAGGAGTCCTACGTGTAGTTCAAAATGGGAAAAACAACAGTAATGTTCTTTGTATGGGTTGCCATTCTCCCGCAGATTCCTCAGCTGATAGATATCCTCATCCAGCTCTGCTGCTCGGAAACACTGACAGGGGGCATATACTCAGCCGTTGATCTCCAATCCATCTTCCTCAGTGCTCAATCGTAAGCGCCGGACGTGACGTCAGGCATCGTATATATTCCACGTCACTACGCCCCATACCTCTGTTCCTTTTTTCCGCGCACTCACCATGCTGCTCGGGTTTCGGGTTTCAAATGGTGTTCCGACTGACATTCCAAAATGTTGGTTTGCAACCCACATGAGATATACCTCTGGTGCCTCAGCACGGGTCAAGACACAGAGGGGTGTGTGTCGTGCACTAAAATGCACCTGAGATCGGTACACAAATGTGCTGCTAAACTCATGTTGGGCCGACTGTCTTTAAAATCTCTGGCATGGTCGACTGTCTTGTCCTCTGTGGCCTACCCCCGAAAAAGAAAAGCAGAAACATAAGCGGAAGACGAAGAAGAGGTTCCATTCTAGTAGCCACTCCTCATTGTCGTAGCACAAGAAAAAGAGGCGCCACAGTCACTGTTGAGATTCCGAATATTTGACGGAAGGAGGTAAGCCGATGCTGGGCCAACCACTTGGTAGGAGTGGGAGGATTTCAAGTTGAAAATTCTGGAAATGTTCCAGAGGCATGCCGCTGCAGGCTTGGGTGCCCTCCCTCCAAACAGCAGGCCTCGGAGGCGGCAGCAGTGCTCGGTACACCCGACCCATCGCAAGCCCCAGTGCTGACACCATAGGCGTCAGTGAAGCCTTCCTGCGCACTTCAAGGTCTGAGCATCCCCGATGCAATTTCGATGTCATAGCCCCGATCGCTGCTGACAGTCACCTTATTGGCGCCGAAGGACACGCCCTCTGCACCGACGCTCAGTGAAAAATCTGTGACCCCGCTCTCCTGGACCGATTTCTTCGGTGCCATGACATTCATCTTCGGCGCTGATGACGGGAATGATCAGGGAGGAGTCGATCCTGTGTACTTGGTAATGGGGGATGTCGACTATTTCGACAACCAAGCTGACCTATTGGAGTTGGCACGGAGGCTCCATGATGCCAGCAGCCTGGACATGCCCGTCACTTGGAACCTCAGCAAAACCAACCCTACACCCAAGCCATATTTCGGGCACTGATAGATAGGGTAGTGGACACCTTAGGACTGCAGGCTGCGGCAGTGCCAGTCCAAGGATATGGGTTAACCGACATACTGGACGAGGGTCCAGTATCTGAAAAGAACATGCCTCTGAATCCAGTGATTGTCGATCCAGTAGCCTCACTGTGGCGGCATCCCTGCTCCATCCCTCCTGCCTGTCCCACCATGACCGGTAAATACAGGCCTGTAACAGGAGACCCGTTGTTTCTGTCTTCTCACCCTTCCCCAGAAGGTCTTGTCATGCAGGCTGCTACAGTTTCCACCAGACCAGCATCTTATACCTCGAATCTGCCTCCTGATAGAGAAGGTAAAAGAATTGTTGCCATGGCCAAAAAGGTTTTCTACCTCGGGCAGCATGGCTCTCAAAGCTTCTAACGTGGCCAGTGGTTTCAGGAAATACTCTTTCGACCTCTGGAAGGCACTGGAACATGTGATGCAATATATCGCTGAGGGGCAATGCAAGATGGAATTTTTACAGCTGGTGGAGAATGAGAAAGAGGTGGCCAGGCAGTCACTGCAAACGGGCCTGGACGTGGCCGACTGCGTGTGCTGTCTAGTGGCATTGGCTGTACCATTGCAGAGGCATGCCTATTTAAGGTCTACATTTTTTTCGCGTAATGTCAAAAACAGACTGCTAAGACATGGCCTTTATAATTGTTCTTTTATAACTCGCTTAATACCAGCAAGTGGTCTCTTAGCGCGGGATCGGGATTCCCGCAATTTCCTGGTGTCCAAGAAGGGAGGAGGTCTCTGTCCCATTTTGGACCTCAGAGCCTTGAACAAGTTCCTGAAGAAAGACAAATTAAAGATGGTGATGTTCAGAGAGATTCTCCACACTTTCGAATTGCAGGACTGGCTGGTGTCAATAGATATGCAGGACGCTTATTTCCAAGTGCTGATACCTTTAAAACACAGGAGGTTGTTGAGGTTCCTCATAAAGGACAAGCACTATCAGTTCAAAGTGCTCCCCTTTGGGCTGATCTCTGCTTTATGGGTCTTCACCAAGCTCATGGCAGTAGTCACAGCCCACCTCCGGAGATCCAGAGTCCATGTATTCCCGTACCTGGACAACTGGCTGGTCCGGGGGAAGTAGGTGGTGCAGGTTTTGTTCCACCTAGAGGACACCTGCTCACTACTCCACAGGCTGGGCTTCTCCTTGAACTAACGTAAGTCCCATGTGACACCAGTCCAGAGGCTCCAGTTCGTCAGAGCAGTCCTAGACACTCAGGTGGGGAACGCCTTTTTGCCAGAGAAGAGAGTCAACAGCATTGCACAGATGGTGAACCAGTTCCGGAAGAATGCCGCTTTTCCAGCAGCTTCTATCCTCTGTCTTTTAGGCCTCATGGCTTCCTGTATGTTTCTAGTGCCAGAGGCCCTGCTGTGCATGTGATTTCTTCAATGGCTCCTACAAGGCAGTGGTCCCAGTAGCTCACAACCCTTTCGGATTTCCTCAAGGTATCCAGATCAGTGGTCGATGACCTTGGTTGGTGGGCCAATAGCAGCAATCTCATGGCATGGAAACCATTCTGGCCTCTGTGGGCTCAGGCACTAGTTGTCATGGCTGTGTCTTTGAGGACTGCGAGGACTTGCAGGTGAACATCCTTTGGTCAGCAATCGAAGGCAGGTGGAACATCAACAGGCTGGAGATGTGAGCCATCAGGTTAGCCCAGAGAGTGTTTGCTCCATCTCTTAAGGGGTAGCATGTCCTGATTTTAATGGACATCATGGTGGCCATGCACTACCTGAACAACCAAAGTGGCGTGTGTACTCTCCCCCTCTGCAGAGAGGCAATGCAGCTGTGGTTCTGGCTATTGGAGAACCAGATCTCAGTCTCGGCAGTTCATCTGGCGAGGACAGAGAACAGTTTTGTGGATGCACTAAGCAGACAGAGCGCGGTCTCAAATGAGTGGGAAATGTAAAAGGAAGTCCTAGGGGAGGTATTCTCTCGCTTGGGTACCTCATCAGTGTACCTGTTTGCCACAGAGTCCAACAGGAAGTGCAGACAGTTTTGCTTGAGGGAATTCCCAGCAAACAGCATGGTAGGAGATGTGTTTCTGGTGATTCAGACATTCCCTTCCCACTACGGATTCCCTCTTATTCCTGTCATTCTCTGGGTTCGTAGGAGGCTCAATAGGTTTCAAGCAATCATGATCTTCATCGCCCTGAATTGGGCCAGGAGGACGTGGTACTGGGACCTCCTGGATCTGACAATCTGCCCACCTCTCCAGTTGCCTCAGCACCCAGATCTCCAAACCCAGTCGGAAGGTCGGGTGCTCCTCCCGAACCTGGAGCCCCTCAACATACATGCGTGGCTCTTGAGAGGATGAGATATGATGACTGGGACCTCTCTGAGGGGGTAATCGAGGTATTGCTGGCTGCATACAGTCCATCTGCTAGATCTATGTAGGTGTGCAGGTGGAGAATATTTGAGGTGTGGAGCAGGGAATGCAAGATTGACCATATCTCTTGCATGGCGGTCATGTCTGCAGGCTAGGACTGGCCTGTAAAGCAATAGACCAATGCCCGAAAGTGGGCCACTTTTCTGACCAATGTGGGCCAGTTTGAGGAGTTACTTCACTATGCGGCAAGTAGTTTTGACCATTGTTGCTGAATAAATATTCTTTACATTGCACAATTTGGATCACATTTTATCAAAGAACTCCCCCTTGGGCACTATTCAAACATTCTGTAACAAAAGGAATGAATTGACATTTGTAACTGTGGGCTACTTTTTCACTGTTGCCCAAGACAATTTTATGCCCCAGTCCAACCCTGCTTGTCTGTGTTCAAGAGTTCTTATTTTACGCTCAGGGTTATGGTCCAATTCCTGAAGGGCCTTGTGAATTAGTTTCTGACAATTCCCTTTGCTGTCCCACATTGGGATCTTAATCAGGTTCTGATGTTCCTAATGCATACCTGTTCTTTGCGGCTGCTCTCTTTGGAGACAGCTTTCTTAGTTGCAATAACATCCGCTAGGTGGGTTAGTGAATTGCAGACCCTTTGCTGGAAGCTGCCATTCTTGCGGTTCTTTCGAGAGAAGTTCTCACTTAAAGTAAGGCCAGGATTCCTGCCGAAGGTGGTATCCGTGTTTCATCTGTCACAAGCCATAGACCTACTGGTTTTTTACCCACCTCCTCTCCCTTCTAAAGAAGAGGAGCATTTCCTTCGAATGGATCTCAAAAGGGCCCTGAGCTTCTACGTCGCAAGGACGTCTGAATGTTGTAGATCCAATCAACTTTTCGTGACATTTTCCCTAGCCTATGAAGGTCTGTCAGTAACAAAACAAATGCTATCCCGGTGGATTATTCTGTGCATTGCAGAGTGTTACCAATCTGCAGGAAGGGAGCTGCCTTTTGGCAGCACACCGTGAAAACATATATATATATATATATATATATATATATATATATATATATATATATATATATATATATATATATATATATATTCATCTATTTTTACCCAAAATAGTGGTGGCATTGACAGTATTTGGACTTCATGGGATCAGTATTGCAATTGCTGCAAAAGTGGTAATGGGGCCAAAAGGGCTTTGTTAATGCTTTTATCTGAAGGTGATCCATTGTCTGATGACTGGTTCACCCACATGCATTTCATTCATCTTTAATCATGTAAGCAATGGCTGGTGTGTGCTCAGCATGCATGGGTTCACCGGATCTATGATCTAGTGCCAGCAGGTGTTACGCTAGCTCTGGCGCAATCCTGTAGAAGGCAAGATGAGGTTCCATGAGAAATGCTTACTCCTCTTTCACCTGGGGTAACAATTCTGGACATTGTAGGCAGGCAAGTCAATGAAGGGCTGATTGATCCTGGCTCAGGCCAAATGTTTGTCTTGGGCTCGGCCTGAGGTCGTTGGTGATGCTAGAGCCATACCAGAGCCAATTCAAAATGGCAGGGTCTTGCCTTTCCCACACATCTCTTCTACCAGGCTCTCTCATGGCCCAGCTGGGCAGTGATGTGTTTACACTATCACTCTGGGTGTGCCAGGCCTCTAAGTACATTTCAGACTGTCAAAGTTGAAATGACAGTCCTCTGTTCTTAAGTGATCTTTATTTGGAGGCTTTGAATAGCAATTTTATTTAGTCTTAGTTAACATATCATTGTCCTATTGTGATCTTACATCCCATCCCATGGTCAACACTAAACGTGGGGAACTTGGGGTTGGCCTTCCTATGAGTGTCAGCGAATGAGCTATGATGGCTGGAGAGAGACAATAAGATAGCTCAGTTAGTTGAATATGTGCCCTGTATCTGCATGCCTCCTGTAGTCACACGTAGAAATCCTGGCAGTACTAACTAAACGACATCTCTCAACCCACCCACATATTGAGGTTGTCACCCCACTCACACACATGTTAACACCTCCCCCAACACACCACTTGTCTTCCATGGACTTCAATGGAAGTTCCCACTGAGGAAAACCTTTCCTAAAAGTAAAAGAAAATACATAAGTTCCCGTTGCTCAAAATACACACACAAAACAAGCTTGATTAAACCTGTATTGGATAGTGAATAGTTTCAGAGGCATGGATAAGCACTTATAGGGCTTACTGCCACCTCAGATCCCGACTGAGATTCTCCTCATCGGCACACCTGCTCCCGCCTTTCCTGTCGCTCTCTGACTGCCCTCTCTAGGCCCTCTTCTTGCTCCCACCTGTGAGGCTAAAAACCTTGGGGTCATCTTCGACTCCACTCTCTCCTTGCTCCTCACATCTCTGACATCTCTAAGAAGTTACACTGCCAACTGCACCTCCTCAGAGGTATTCTCCCTTTCCTCTCCTTCCCCCAGAAGCTGACTGTCTCCAGAGCTCTGGTTCTCTCTAGGCTGGACTACTGCAACAGCCTCTTTCTAAATCTGCCTGCTTCTACTCTCTGCAACTCATCCCGAACAGGACTGCAAGACTTTTCCTTGGCATCAAGCCCAGGGATTGTAGCTCTCCAGGACTGAAATCTCTGCACTGGCTCCCAGTGGCTGCAAGGATTAACCCTCTGCATAGTCCACGAGGTCTTCTGGTACCTAAATACCTTCAACTCTCTTCCTAAATATCTTCCCTTTTGAGCTCTTCGCTCATCCGCCTTCAACTCCTTCAGGGTAAGTCACTTCTCCAAGCAACGAGTTGGTGGTAGATCTCTATCTTCAACCTCCCTGCCGTCCTGAAACTTGAGTAGAACCATCTCTGTATCCGGAAGAACCTCAAGACCTTCCTCTTTGTTTCTGCTTTCTCTCCTCCTCTCTCCTGCTGAACTCCTGACTGAAACTGCACTGGTCACCTGGCAACCCTCTGATCTCGGGCCCCGGGCCCCTCGCCCACCAGTTGCACACCTGCATTGCCTCCCGGGCAACCCCTGCACTTGGGGGCTGCTTCTGTATCCCTACAGTCCCCTACCATCTCTTGACACTTGATGCCTGCACTTAACCCTGCACTCGCCACAAGCTGGCCACACTTTTTACAAATTGTTTTAATTTATTTTTACTGTGTATTGCACTGCTCCCTTGCCCCTGCACTTTTCCCTTTCCCCCCTCCCCTGCACTTGCGCGATCTCAATGTCAACATAAGGAATCAATCGTGAAGCCTCAACTTTCGGATTTCCTGGAGGCCAACTCTCTTCTCCATCTTTTTCAATGTGGTGTTCGCCTCGGGATGGGAACTGAATCCGTAATAGTGGCACTGCTGGATGACATTGCTCTCCTACAGGACTGCAGCGAGGTGGGTGCTTTGATTCTTCTCGACCTCTCCGCAGCCTTTGATACGGTTGATAACCAGAAGCTGCTTCAGTGCCTTAACAAGGCGGGAATTGTGCTTAAATGGTTTACTTCCTTTTTGTCTGAACGTATTCAAATGTTTTTTCTCCCGCCATTCGCATCCCTTCCTACTGTATTGAAATGCGGAATCCCCAAGGGCTCTGCCCTGTCCCCACAGCATTTTTATCTTTATATGTAGGCTCTGGCTAAATTGATCACCAGCTACAGAGTTCATTTTATCTCCTATGCTGACAATACCCAGATTCTGTTTCGTCTTAACACACCCTCCACTGATCCACCAAGTAAGCTGAAAAATTGCTTTGCTACAGTGGGTGACTGGATGGCTAATAACTGGCTGAAGTTAAACAGTGACAACATGGAGGTTCTCTTAGTTGGCTCCAATGTGAATGGTCAACTATGGACCAGTGATTATTAGCCCTCTTCCTTGAGCCTTCTCCCATGGTAAAAAGTCTTGGTATTAAACTCATTTCCAGAGGTTGCAGGGAAGCTCAGGTCTCTGCGGTCTGCCAGACGTTTTTTTTTATAAAATTCAAGGTTTTAAAAAATGTTCTCCCCCTTCTTCCGGCTGCCCTGAGATCAAAAGTGGTCACAGCCTCTATTATGAGCTCCTTGGATTATTGTAATGCCATCAACCTTGTGCAAACTAAGCGGCTCTCCAACATCTCAAAATTGTCCAGAACGCTGCAGCACGTCTTGCCCTTTGAGCCACTAGACTTGCCCACTCTCGTGAACTGCTGTTCCAACTACACTGGCTTCCTGTCAGAAGCTGTGTCAAGTTTAAGGTTCTCTGCTTGGTTCATGGTGCGATCAATGGAGTTGGAGCTGAATTTTTATGCTCCAAGATTTAGCTCTATATCCCCAATCGCCCGCTGTGCTCAACAAACATGTGCCTGTTACGTGCTCCTAGGTTTTCTCGTGCCAGAGATGGAGGGAGATCTTTTTCAGTTCTCACCCCCACGCTCTGGAACTCCTTACCGCCTGATCTCCGTAAGCCTCAAGAGTTCTTTCCAACCTGTAAGGCGCTAAAAACCCATTTGTTTTCAGTCTAACCTCCTTAGTTTTTCTCATACCCTTAGCACCTCGATACCTTCTTGTCTTTGTCCGCTTTATAAATATCCCATGCACACATACATACATACATATGTAGTGGCATACATGTTCATCACATGAGTCCTGCAGGAATGGCCCAATCACATTAAGGAAGCTTTGTCCATATCGAAAAAGCTAGGGGGGCATAGATAGTCTCTTAAGAGACCAGAAAACCAGACTCCAGGGTAAACAATTGCCTTTGTGATTTTCGATTTTTGTTAATTTTTAGTGTATGTGAGTACTTCAAGAAATGAGTGTGCTTAACAACAATGACAGCAAGTGGACAGCACACACAAATAGCCATTGCCTTCATACGTACAGAAGTAATGATTATTTTTAACACTTTCTAGAAGGAAGGACGTTTTGAGGCACAGAAAGGTATGAATACTTAGTATTTATGTTCAGCAAAATAATCTATTAAACATAAATTATGTAATTACCTTAACATTGAAAACATCAAGTTTTAGAATTTGACAATGTTCATTTCTATGTATAAATTCCAGTTTACATTGTAGTCATAATATTAATTGTACAATTGACTTATTAAGCACATTATCAAAACCTAGAATAATCCTAGGCATTTTTTCCTGATAGAATGTATTATTTCAAGGAGGACAGTCTGGAACACACCCACCATTGGGCCCTTTTTAAATAACCCTGTGAGAAGTGGTAAGGGGGAAATAGCACCATTGGGGGTTACTGGCAGTTTTGGGTAAACTCAAAGAGCATTTTGGAAACATAGGAATGAACACAAATATTTATTTTTTGGCAAATGTGTCCATGGTACACAGGACGTTGTGCTCATTTCGTTATTCACAACACTCACCCTAGAAAATAGTTTGTAGCCATGAACTATAAATACTCATTAAGAAAGCGTAAAGATTTGTATATGAGGATAAAGTGGGTGCACATATGTTATTCTGTTCAGTCTAAGATACACCGCACTGGGTTTGCAAAGTTCTGCATAACCTTACAAGAGAAGTGGCTGGGTCTCAGGGTAAGGGTGTCTACGAATATAGGGCTGTTGGCCAGCCACCTCCCCAATGACTATATATCAATAGAGAGTATTATACATATGGTCACGGAGAAGAGAAATGTGTGTACTGGGAAGGCATCATGAAGCAGACACAGATTACAGACTGAAGGTCTGCTCTCAAAGGTTTTATTAAAGTAAAATGCAGGATAGAGTAAGGCTTAACTTGATCTATGTTAAGGTGGGATCTCCCTATCTAAGGAAAGCTAAGTATAGTCTATGTCAGGAAGTCCAGAAACAAAGGTCAGTCTGTGTTCAAAACCCATACTTGCCCTCACAACCAACTGGATTTCAGAATCAAAAATAAATAGTGTTCAAAATAAACTTCAGAGCTTCTTCCAGCTCATACCTTGTAGTCAACTTTCCCTTCCCCAAGTTCAAAACAGTGATCAAGGTACCGGGGTTCCCTCCCCAAAGAGTCCAAATGTTGCAGATTTTCATCAAAAACCAGCATAGTTCCTTGGACCACTTACCCATTCTTTAGATAACAGTAATTCACATAGACAGTTATTTTCCTTGACTTCAAAATCACATAACATGTTGTTGCCAACCTTAGGCTTCTTTATTGATACTTTCATTGACTTCTCCACACAGGGCACTCGGTCTAGGCATAATTGTTAGACCACAAGGTCCAGCCATTACAAGTCACAAAACCGTTACCCTTCCAGATAGCTTTCCATCACCACTGGGCCACTGCTTTCTTGTGACAGTGATGACACTCGATCGTGGCTTTCTTGCAAACACAGGCTTCCTTTTTAACCTGCTGTCCCTTGGAGTCCTTTAGCTTTGATCACTACTTGGCTTCTTATCCTATCCCCTTTTTGGTAAGCTTTGACTTTGCCAATACTTGTGTTTTAGCCAATACACTGTGTGGTATCTGCCACCTGCACCACCTTTCTATCACTCTATTCATGAGTGGTCAACATTTGCCTTTACTCTGTTCGGCAGTTCATTCGGCATTCAAGAGTACTTGAAATTACTTTGAGTTTGTTCAGTATTCACAAGCACTTGTGTAAGCATTCAAAATACTTGCAATAACTTTCAGTTTGTTCGGTATTCAAAAAGTACTGTCTCGGCATTCAAAAGTACTTAGTGTCCCTTTGAGCTTGTTCGGTATCCAAATCAACAATGTTCAATGCGTATTTGCCTGCCAACCCGGTGCTTCGATATTCACTCACTGTGCTGAGCTTACGGAGTGGCGAGGTCTCTGCCACTCCGGGTTCCCACCTGCCGAGCGGGACCTATCTCCTTTCCCAGCGGCTCTCTGTGGCACTGCTCCCCATTAATACTCTGCCTGCAGCCCAGGACATCTGTGACCACTTTGCTCAGTCATGCTGTTCTCCCACATGCAATCTGCTACCCTCCCGCTTTCATTAATGTTGCTTTCTGCTGCATAAACTCTGCACAGGTCACCAGGTGTCGAGCGCTCCACTTGCCATGCCACTTTTCGGGATTTGAAGAACCCTAAAAAATGAAGAAAGGAGGACCATCCTAAAATTAATCGGGATCACACTCGAACAAATGGATTTTTACTGCCCCGTTGAAGTCAAAAATGGAGTTGGCTTGCCTCAAGTGGGCAGGAAGCTCATTGCAGGCTATGGGGGCCTGAACATCAAACATGGTGCCACCAAAGATGGTGAGTTTAAATCTGTGTTGTGCAAGTTTAGACAGGTCATAGGAACGCAATGGATAGCCCACTCTGCAAGCGGATAACCAATCAGCCGGATACTGAGGCGCAACAGAATTACGACATTTATAGGTCAGTGAAAGAATATTAAGCGTAATACGCTGCTTCACGGGTAGCCAATGAAGTTTCTATCTGGCCAATGAAACATGATCTCTACGAGATAGACCAAATACGGCTCTACCAGCATCATTCTGTATATTTTACAACATATGCACATTTACCTTTACCATTAACCTTTGCAGTACCGGACAACAGACTGTTATCGTAATCAAGGTGCAAATTAACCAATGCCATAGTCAGCAGAGACCTATTTTGCATTGAAATGTATGGTTGAAAGTGATTAAGAAGTTTAGACACATAGCTACATGAGGCTTTGACCTGAGCAACCTGTGATTTCATTGTAAGTTCGGCATCCAATGTGATGCTCAAGGTCTTGACAGTTCTGGCTACTTTGATTATGTTATCGGCTATGATAAAACTATCATAATCAGACCCCGATATTTTTATTTTATTTGTGGAGGCAATTGTATTTATTTATTTATTTATGTGATTGCAGTGCACCGAAAGCCGCAGGCATCAGGGCGCGTGAATCACAAAAAACAGAGACAGCCTATGGAAAAACGATGCGTAATTTCTGGAGGTACTGATTCAGACCCTACACTAGGCTGACAGTGACTCATTTAAACAGGTGGGTTTTAAGATGACTCCTAAAAGTCTGGTAGCTGTTTTCCAACCGAAGGGTCACTGATCTTAGAGACCTCGATGGAGTGTATCTAGAAAATTGTTTCTTCAAATACATAGGGGCCGCGCCATGTAGACATCTGTGTACAATTGTCATGGATTTGAATGTAATTCTTTCCTCTATTCTTAGCCAGTGTAATGATTTCCTTCCTTCCGTTATGGGCTTTCTGTTCTTTAATCTTTTGATGGTGCAAACGGCATTATTTTCCATGACTTGGCATTTCAAAATTTCTTTCTTAGGGGCCCCTAACAACAATACGTTGCCGTAATCCAATCGCAATAGAAAAATAGTCCTAGCAAACATTTCTGTGTTTTCCTCGTTTAAGAAAGGACGGATGGCTCTCAGAAGGCACAGGTAATAAGCATTATTCTTATGAAGGTATTTAACCTGCGCTTCAGACCCCACTGATGCCTCCACCATCATTCCCAGCGTTTTGACCTGCGCATTACTGGGATGATTGCCTCCTAAATAACAAAGGCTTTGTATTCTGCACCAAATTTAGTTTTGGCCGAATGTGTTCCAAACATCCATAATTCCGTCTTTGTATTATTTAGACACATCCAATTATGTTTCATCCATTATCTAATAGATTTCAGTTATTTTGGCACTGTCACTAAGATTATCCCCTTCCAATTCAAAGACCAATTGGGTATCGTCGGCATAGTTTGTGAAAAACGCGCCAACGCTTTCCAGAAGGTCACTAAGGCATCTCATGTACAAGTTAAAAAGCAAGGGAGACAAACTTGCCCCTTGAGGGGATTCCAAATTGGAGAAAACCTTTCCCCCCTGTGGACTCTGGCTTTCCGGTCCGCTAGGAAGGATGTCAGACACGCTAAGGCAGCCAGAGAGCATCCTGCTACTTTCTCCAAAGCCTTTTGCAGCAGTTGGTGATCCACCAAATCAAATGCTGCGCTAAGGTCTACCAGCATCAGTGTCCCCACCTTTCCCTTGTCCAGGATAGCAAGCATACGTGTCTGCAGATCTAACGTGGTGGTTTTGGTGCTGTGCACCTCTCGGAAACCTGATTGTTGCTCGTGTAGGATCCCATGGGTTTCTACATACATTTTGGAGTAGGTTTGTTGCAACCTTATCCAAGATTTTTAAAATAAAATTTGAATTTGTGATAGGGCGTAAGTTGGTAGGATCTTTAGGGTCCAAGCCTGCCTTCTTGATTAGAGGCATGATAGCCACCTCTTTAATACACTTTGGTACTTTCAGTAGAAAGGATGCATTCACAGTTCTAGTGACAATTGGCAGAAACAGATCTTTATTTATTTTCCAAGATGATTTTAGCCGACAGAATATTTTCTGTTCATGATGTGCGTCTCATCTTGGCCAGTACTGAGGACAATTCTTCCTCTTAGACAGAGACGAAACTAAAATTGGATTATTCACACTGTCTAGATTTTACGATGGATTGAGGTACTGCAGCTCCAGGTTCCTCTCTGGCTAATATTATGTTATCTCTGATCTATTTTTGCAGAGAAGGCCTTCTGCACTCTTTCGCATTCCCCCTCCGTTGGAGTAAATGGAAGAGTAATAGCTTTGGGTTTATCCATACTCTTAAGGATTTAAAAGATTTTATTAGCAGCATTCGGGGCTGCTGCTATCTCTTTACTATAGTAATTCCTCTTTGCTTCTCTGATCTTTTTTCTATATTCTGAGTTTGTTTCCATCTCTCTTTATTGTCTGGTGTGGGATTTCATATTCATTTCCTTTCCAAACTACGTTTTTCAAGTTTATGTTTATTCAGTTCTCTGTGAAACCATTTATGATTACTTTCGTTTTTCCTAACTAACTTATGTTTTAGCGGGGCAAACTGTTCCAACAAATTCACAAATGTGTATGGTGAACTGCTGAAGTATATTTATGCATGAAACATTGCCTTGGGTACTGTTTTGCATTCCTTTCAGACAGGGTTTCAATTGCTCAGGACCTATGTTTTTAACATTACGACTACACACCTTCACATGTGGGTTGCAAACAGCTATGGAAGGGTTCTTTAACAGAACATCGAAGCAGATTGTGAAGTGGTCCGACCAAATAACAGGGTTCTGTGACAACATTCTGGGTGTCCAAATGATGTGTTATAACCTGGTCCAATTGGTTGCCGTTGGATGTAGTAGGTTTCTTATTTATCACTACGTAATCTAGGTTGTTCAGGGTTTTTTTCCAATTGGATCGCTTCTTTAGCTAGGTTATTCCCTTTCCTCTATTAAAGGCCCCCACCAGTAATGTTGCCATATTTTAAGACCTTAAATTATTCAGTTGGGGAATTAACTCATTACAGAAATCCGACACAAATGCTGGTGGTCTGTAAAGTAATATAATGTTGGCCAGTTGTTAGAGGTGTGCGTGTGTTTAAGATGTAATACTTCGCATCCACTGCATGAAAAGTTTGCTTTAAACAGTTTGATAGATTCTTTTGCAATGACTGCCACACCTCCCCCAGCTGCATAGACTCTGTTTTGATTGTAGATTATATAACCCTCTGTCACTGCTATAGCACATACTGCACCCACTGGGTCCTTTAGCCACGTTCCCGTAATACACATAATGTCTAATTTTTTTCTCCTGGATCAAATCATGCATAATGAGAGCATGCTTGTTCAGGGATCGAGTATTGAGTAGGCAGACTTTCAAAGTTTTGGGGGATCTAGTTACTCAATACTCAAAGGTTCTGTTTTTCCGGCATTCAGGGCACGTGAGTTGGTAGCCAACCAGGCCTGAATGGTTTTGATGTCACTGAGATGATTTCCTGATAATTCAATTCTGAGATGGGTGTAATTAGCATAGTTAGTAGACTATCCCAGTCCCAGTGTTAAAGTGATGTCTCTGAGGGACAGTTTGAAGGGAAGAAAGGGGAACGGGCTGACAGTAGCCTACCAAGGCTTGAGGGATAGAGGGTTCAGTATGAAAAGTGAAAGGGGGTTACCATGTCTCACCCATGGATGTCCCCTCCCCACTCCCCAAGTTCCCGCCGCCCAGGTGATCCTCCCACGCATATCCACCCCCAGGGTCGGGATCCAAATACAATGGCCTTTCCCTGGCCACCTGCGAGGAGGATTCAGGGGGAAAAGAAGTGAGGAGGCCCTCAGGTTTCTCACTGAACATAGTTTACAGAAAATGCTCCCCATCATTCTTACTATGCTGCAAAGTTGATGATGAATACAAAGGCTTGGAACTTTTTGGAAAGAGGCTCCATAGGATTATAAGTAACAGTCGTAGGACCCTGTTGGGGATGTTTGAAAATGCACTAGAACATTCTTCAATCAGAAAACCATGGCAGGGCCTCTGGACAATAAAATAACACATTCAAATTTAAAATAAGAACCTCCCAAGGAAATGTCCTTTACCTGGGATTACCACTAACCAGGCTGATCATTGTGCAGAAATGTTCAGCAGGTTTCCCGGTGATGGGCTTCACAAAATGCCTTGGGGCCATGAACTTACATGAAGGTGTTCTGCTTGAATGATGAAAGACAGGCGTGTTCTTCCTGATTCTTCTCCATCGGCTCTCCCAAATCTTCCCTTACTACTGTTACCACCCTACATTCTCACATCCCACAGGAACTACCACCTCCAAGAATAAGCTGACATCGCATTCAGATGCTATTTTAGTGGATGGATCCGAAAGACCTCAAACATATTCACGGCTGGGGGTCATTGCACCGGTTTTAGGCAATGGAATGGAGCGTACCCCGGGTTGCCGTGCCTAAATACACTCCACGGGTATAATCCCTCTAGATTATCAGCATGCACAGCAGGGATCAGCAGTTGTGGCTGCGAGCAAAGTACATGAGTCCACAACTACTAAACAAAAGATCAGAGAGAGCCCGTAGTGGCCTTGCAACTCGGCCCGCTACATACCCACAGTGATGCAGGTGGATTCCCCGCTGTAGAGAGGAGAAGGATGGAGCTGATCTCCACTCAGCACCCCGATCCACCCATGGATTCAGCCGGAAAATGGCAAAGATGCTGGAGAGTTGCTCTCACACACACACACACACGCCATTTACTGTTCTCAAGAAAAGGAGCTTAGGTGGAGACCGGAAATAACATGTTTTATGCAGATGGACGCTACTGAACACAATCTTGAGTCAAGTCCAGATCTAACAAGGACATCTCCAGATGGCACGTGATCCACTGCAGTGTTCACCCCTAGCACCATATGGGTGGCACTTGATTTCCAGTGACTGCAAAATTGCAAACATGTCCACCCTCAAAGTATTGCTTGCTGATCTTCCTGCTTTACATGTAGAAAACCGTAAAAGGAAGAGTTACCATGGCGTGTCTGTCCCAGATGAATTAATTGCAGGAGTTTCATCAGGGCCCTCACCACAGCTGCGCATTGTGACGTTGTCATCTGTGGGTGGGGAGGGGGGGCGGAGGTAGTCCAGACCAGGAACTGCAGAAGAAGGAAGGTTTTGCAGATCCAAATAGAAGTGCATTGTGGTCTTAATGAGTCGCATTGGAATGAGTAGAAAAGAGATACAACATGCGTTGCAGTGATCTTTGACTTGCAGACATTCACGTGACCACAACATTGTACAGTATAGCTAGGACAGGCATAAGAACTTAACAGATTGATCAGAACCACACATGTGCCAGGTACCAGAGGTACTCTGTGCGTGCCCTAAGCCACACCACAAGTTACTGTTAGAAGGCGCTGCGAGCAGCCACATTAAAAGATGCCAAAAAAAAACATTGGATTAAATTGAGCATTCTGAATGATTTTGCATTTGATTTTACATGTACATGATTTTCCCATGATGAAATGAAGTTGGCCCAGTGAGATCAGTGCCCAAAGAACTTGCAGAAGCTGGTGTCAATGCACCTGCTCTCTGGCACCAAATATCGTGATGGTGAGCCTGTTCTTCACTTGACACCATTGCACCTGAAAACAGCTGGGGGTTCTAGCGGCTACATCCTGGAATGCATTACCTCTGTCAATCAGAGCTGACACATCGCTCTGGTCGTTCCGAGCCAAGGTAAAGGAACTACTCACAACTCAGCAATGGATTGTTCACTGCACTCAGACAAATCCTCCGCCCTGATGTCTTTATATTTAAAGTTTCCTCTTCTCTAAGATGTATCATCAGGTATGCTACTCTGCCACATGTATCCCTTTATCTAACATATGCCTCTTCACAGACCATTCTGTATCACCATCCTTCAAATTAACGTTTGTATTTTATCTTCCTATGGCATACTCTGTATGTGCAACTCTCTGTGACACTGCTCCTCCTAAGATAATGCACCCAGTTACCTCAGGGTTCGGTCGCGCTATACAAATAAACAAACTAAACTAAACTAAACCATGCCTTCTTTCTGTATTGCCTTCGTCAGGGGTTTGAGAAATGCTTGGTGTTGAAACATGTTGGTCTCGTGCAGGGCACTTGCTCCACCTTTGCCCACACCTCCGGGAGGAGAGATATCGATCATGGTGATGAAAAGGTACTGATTATGGGGTTACCAGTCATTGCACTTCTGCAAATTTTATCTATAAAATGATTGCCTCAAAAGAGGGAAGAGGCAAGACAGTCGGCTGAGGTTGGCGTTCCACGCATCGATCAAGAGCTTGCAAGGGTCCTTAGAGTGAACCGACGCCCTCCATCCCACCAAGATGAAATCACTGGTCATAATGCTGTCCCTCCTGGGGCTGGGCGCATGTATGAAGCTGGGTGAGAGCACAATGCCTTTTGTTATGTCTGTCTTTTCGATTCATATAATGTGTCTAAAAGGAAAGGAATTGCGGGGCAAAGGTATGCCATGTGTGGTGCCACAGGAGCAGAGCTTTCTCAGTGACAGTACAGGCAGTGACAGGGTCCTGTAATATTCCATTCAGAGAGAATGGGCCTCTATAGAACTTTCCATGCAGAGACAGGAGGGACATGTGTTGCTCGCCATGTAGAGGTTGGGGCAGGAGTTCTCTGGAGACTGTGCACCCCATGGCCAATACCAAAGCTGTACCAACTGCTAGCTATTTGGCTGACATATGGGGTCACTCGTGTATAACCCCAATTCAACGTAATGAAAATCAGTGTCTGTGCTGTTTGTCTGGTCTACCACTGGGTGCTCCTGCATATTTGTTGCACTTGGAAGCAGATTTGGTCTATATCCCTGACACTTTAAGCCAGAATCCACTACTACTGTGGGCAAGACTGTGGCGTACCAGGGCATTGAGGGTCATCTTTCACATTGGCTAATAAGGGACCTAATGATATCAGAGGTGGGGGTTTGCAGCCTATGCCTGCAATATATAAAGCAACTCATGTTTTCACTGGGCGTCAGTAATTCATTAATTAAGCTGTTTGAGAAAGGGACAATTAATATTCCAAAACTCAAAGCTGCCGTAATAGAGAATAAAGAATTAACCCAGCGAAGCTGCAAAATGGCAAAGTTTATGATGCAATATTTTCTGGTGCACAGCCCACAGCTGAGTATGGAGAATTATACTAGCTGGTTTGGCAGCCCACGTAAAAGGGGTTCAATATTTAATTTTAGCCTCAGTGGTGGCTCGTTGGTCTAGGAGTAAGACCCAGGTCACAAGACCTTTGTGTGCCTGTAATGGCACTACGGTGGGTGACGGTGGGTGACTTACGTCATGTGTTATGTTTCTGTCCTATTTTAAAGATACTTAGAAGAAAGTTTATTTGACCTATGTTTATATTGTATAAGGTACGCAGGTGGGGCGAGGCCAAGATGCTGCTGTCTTCCCTTTCCTGTAAGAATGTGGCACATTCTATTTATGGTTTTATTGAAAATGCTTTATATTCTGCAGTTTATGAGAGATTTTAGAGAATTGTATATTGTGGGTTTAATGAGTACTTTTATGAAATGAAAATTTCGATATAAAGTTTGTTTGATTTGACTGGGCACTACAGGAAGTGCTCTATGTAGATTGAGTGGCTATATAATGCGCCCCATCCAGAGACCCCAGGATGCTTTATTTTATTGCATATAGACGGGCACTCTGCTAAATTGCATGGAAAGATGGGGGGCCTTTTTTCAGTGTATGGATTCTATGCAGGGCCATTTTATTGAAAAGTGCCACGCATGGCCAATTGTAGTCTCTTGGGAGCCTGTCGGGTGAGTCCTGCTGGAACAGACATTCCCCAGCCTGTGTTAACTGGCATTCAAATAGACAGGTCAATATGGATGGGAATTGCCAAGACAGTTCCAGGTGAAGTGATAGACATGCAAAGAAAGGCTCTATGGAAAGTGCCATGCAAGAATACCACAGTCACACAGAGATTCTATAACAGAGTGTGGGGCAACACAATGACAGGGGATGCACCATGCAGGTAGGCCAGGAACTTCCATACTTGCACACAGGGGTTGTGTGGGAGGTGCTATGCATGCACTAAATAATTCTACATGACAGGTGCCATGCAGACACATAGGCCATGCACACACAACAGTAGTTTACAGGCTGTGCCATCCACACACAGATGAAGCTTGCATCTGGCGCATTCATGCATAGGTGTATTGTACATATGAATGCCATACAGGCACATGGCCACATGTATTCTCTATGCATGCACAGTGCAATTCCCAAGCCACACGTTTGTGGAGTCAACATCTATTCTTTCCTTTTTACAATAGGATATGCTCCTTGGACCATATGTTGAGTCACAATTGGTTGCTAATGCCCCATCTAATGCCCTTCACAAGGATATCTTCCTATAGTAGATTGCCCGGTCAGTCAGTGCTCTCTTAAATCTGCTCGCTCTAGTCTTGGCATGCTCATCCCAGTATCTCTGCTTGGTATACCAGCATCCGTCTTACCTGGCATTCCTTGTTTTAGAAGGGTAGCCCAACTTTCAGGGGTACCCATTAATTATACGGGTACCCCTAATCATGCTCACACCAGATTAATGAACACCCCTCTAGGGAATTAAGGTCAAGAGTCTTATCTTGCAAGGATAACAAGTTAATTCTATACAGAAATGAGGATGGGGGCAAAGAACTCTGCTCCCTGAAGGGCATTTTGTCCCAAGCCATGCCTTGGTCCTGCAGACTGGAGGCAGGCAGAGGTTTTTATACTGTTGACTTGCTGCAGTTCTGTCACTGGATTAGGGCATGGCTCCATCCAAACTTGTCCTGCTTCCATACAAGGGATGCTGCAGTCTTCCTTCCTTCATGGCCGGCGATGTCTGTTTTAGGACATACTATTTTACATACTGTTAGCCTATGCAAGAATATATTGTAGATTCATTTTTCATCATTTTGCTACCTATGAACATTCATATATACACACATGCTCCCGTCATGCTCTCCACATTTCACTCATTATACCCATATTTTTATCTGGTCCAGTAATTCCCCATAAAACCATGTTTTCCATAATTCTAAATTGGGTGCATTGGAGCCTTAGCCTGCCTGGGCTCTTTGACAGACAGCAAACAGCTGCTGAGTTACTTTGTGTGCTCTCCCAGAGCCAGCCTGAATACTGTGGAAGCCTGTACTCTATTTTTAGCACAGGCTGCATTCTGTTCGGGCAAGAGCTTGCTTTTACCGTGCTAAGAGATACATAGGATTTGACATTTACAAATGGATTCAGCTAATAGTTCATTACACCTTATATTTAAATAACTGTCTTCTTTTAATACTCGCCCATGTCTGTGTGTGGGATTATATTTACATTAAAACAGCTTTCTCAGTGCTCCTGGTCTTTTGAAGTGCTTAGAAACAGTCAACAGAAGTCTTGCCTAATTCTAAAGTGCTTGGGAATGAAGGAAGGCGCTAGCTCCTTCCCAACAGTATACTCAACCATCTGCCTCGACTTGTTTACCCAGGCCTACACATAACTGGTTGTACACAGCCATTACCCTCACTTGGTACATATCCACCCTCCACCTTGCTTGGAATACCCAGGCAGCTCGGCGTTGTCATGTTTCCAAGACAGGCACATTGTCTCTGAGCTATTCTCCCTCATATTTTGTATTACTTTTATTGCAAGCTCAAAAATGTACATTTTAAAGTTTCCCATTTCTTTCCTATTGTATTTTTATTTTATTATTGCCCTATTTAGTTAATGTGTCACACAACGCCCTGTACTCTTCTCCGCTAGTGCAAACCCTTAACATCTTTTTCAATTTTATTATATTTCTCTTGAGTAATGACCCCTCCTGTATTCGGCATTTTACTCTTCAGTATTCTGCTCAGTCATGTCATTCGGCCTGGATCATTTTTCTTTCACTTTTTGTGTTGCTGTTTTTGTTTAATTGTAGATCCACTTTACCCTTGCCCTTTTACGCTCCACATCCTAACCTCCACTATTATTTTTCCCATTGGTGTTATTTTTGTTGATTAAAAACTCATTAAAAACAACCTGCCAGCAAAACAAATCTATGCCCTTTTCCAACATTTGGCAACATTTTGAGCCCTTATGTTTCAATGGTTTGTTTGTTTTGAAACCATTATTTAGAAACTTTGGACCAGGACCCACTAGCCCTACAACCCTCTTGGAATTGCATCCATGCACCACTCTTGTTTATTAAGTCAACACTTCCCTTGATATTTCCAGCACCACACATCACCTGGCATATCCAGACTACACCTCACTTTGAATATCCAGACCCACAATTCACCTGCCATATCCAGACTACACCTAACTTTTTATTTCCAGCCTTACACTTCACCTGGCATATCCAGACTATACCTCACCTCGTATATCCAGCCCTACACTTCACCTGGCATATCCAGACTATACCTCACTTTGTATTTCCAGCACTACACTTCAACTGGCATGCCAGACTACACCTAACTTTGTAAATCCAGCCTTACACTTCACCTGGCATATCCAGACTACACCTCACTTTGTATATCCAGCCCTACACTTCACCTGGCATATCCAGACTATACCTCACTTTGTATTTCCAGCACTACACTTCACCTGGCATGCCAGACTACACCTCACTTTGTAAATCCAGCCTTACACTTCACCTGGCATATCCAGACTATACCTAATTTTGTAGATCCAGCCCTGCACTACAATTGACATATCCAGACTACACCTCACTTTACATATCCAGCCCCACACTTCACCTGGTACATCCAGACCTACACCCTACTTCGTATACCCAAACCCCACAAATCACCTGGCATATCCAGACTATACATCACTTTGTATATCCAGCCCTACACTTCACCTGGTACAGCCAGACCGACACTCCTCTTCGTATAGCCAGCACCGCACGTCACTTGGTATATCCAGACGACTCCTCACTTTGAATTACCAACCCCACACATCACCGTGCATATTGAAACTACACCTCACTTTCTATATTAGGCCCTACACTTCATCTGGTGTAGCCAGACTACACTGCCCTTTTAATATGTAGTCCTACTCTTCACCTGATATATCCAGACTACACCTTACTTTGTATATCCAGCCCCACACGTCACATGGCATATCCAAACTACATCTCACTTTCTATATCCAGACCTTCACTTTACCTGGCATATCCAACCCCACACTTCACCTGGTATATCCAGACAACTCTTCACTTTAAATATCCAACCCCACACATCACTGGGCATATCGAAACTACACCTCACTTTCTATATTAGGCCCTACACTTCACCTGAAATAGCAAGATTACACTGCACTTTCTGTATTTGGCCCTACACTTCACCTGGTATATCCAGACTACAGCTTACTTTGGATATCCAGCCCCACATGTCATCTGGCATATCCAAACTATACCTCACTTTCTACATTCGGACCAACATTACAACTGGCATATCCAGACTATATCTCACTTTCTATATTCTGCCCTACACTTCATCTGGTATATTCAGACTACTCCTTGCTTTGCATATCCAGCCCCACATTTCAACTGGTTAATCCAGACTTACACGACACTTTGTATGCCCAGCCCCACACAACACCTGGCACATCCATGTACCTCACTTTGTATATCCAGTACTACACTTCACCAACTACATCCAGACCTACATACCATTTTGTATAACTAGCACCACAAGTCACCTGGGCTATCCAGACTACACCTTACTTTGTATATTCAGCCCCATACGTCACCTGGCACATCCAGACTACACCTCACTTTGTATTTCCAGCCCCACACTTCACCTGGCATACCAAGACTACACCTCACTTTGAATATCCTGCCCCACATTTCAGCTGGCATATCCAAAATACACCTCACGTTCCATATCCAGACCTAGATTTGCACTGGTACATCTAGGCCTACACCTCCCTTTATATATCCAGCCCTGCACTTCAGCTGACACATCCAGCTCTATGCCTCACATTGTATATCCAGTCCCACAATTCATCTGGCACATCCAATCTACACCTCACTTTGCATATCCATCCATATACTTCACCTGGTACATCCAGCCCTACACGTCAAATGATACATCCAGAACGACAGCACTCCTGGTATATCAAAACTACACCTTACTATGTATAATCAGCCCCACATGTCACCTGGCATATCCAGACTACACATCACTTTGTATTTCCAGCCCCACAATTCACCTGGCATATCCAGAATACACGTCACGTTCCACATCGTACACCCAACAATTGTTATGTTCAACCCTACAATGAACTCAAAACCGATATTTCTCCTAATATATGCTTTCCTAAATTCTATTGGGTATAGACAAGGGCCAAGATAAAAGCTCAGGGGCAACAGGTTTGTCTTGGAAGCAAGCCAATCCAGAGCAACACAGCTTTGCATCCGTGTTCCCCGCTTAGCGACTGAATGTTATAGAAGACTAATTCATTCATTCATATTTGGCACTACCCTTCTTAAATATATAACCCTGCACACTAGGTCATGTACTTAGCTGTTCAACCCACCAGGCTATCCAACCCTTCAACTGATTGGTATATTTCATATTCATGTCATTTTTAATATCAAACACTTCAGTTCATTGTCAATGTCCTGATCTTGATTTCAGTTGATATATGCAGCATATTGATTGTCTTAATGTACCCCACCATTTTCTGAGTGGAAAGGTCAATGTTAAAATGAGGAGTCCTTTCAAGGGGAGCCGTGCAAGGCACACTCACAAAACTCTCCAATCAGAACCCACTTCTAAACTGCAGCATGTGCAGGGCACATCAGACTAAAATAACACAGGTTTTTCAGGATCTAGACAGGAGGTCGAAAACGTTTAAACCTGTTTCCACGTTAAGCAGCATGGAGTAACAGTTCAATTTCATGGTCAATGGCATCCTTCCATGTGACCTTACAATTCACATTGAGGACCAGGGTCACCGTGTGTTATGTGCCATGCAATAACTGTCGAATGTCATAGGACCATCCATGCAGCAGGGGGTGGTATTTTGACAATGTTGATGTAAGAGCAAGGGATTCCAGAATATGTGGCACCCGAAAGGACAACGATGACTAATGTCATGAGCCAGGAGGGCACAATGCAATCATTGACACTTAGGCATAAGCAATTCCTCACTCTTGTTTGCAGAGGTGAAGCCTGAAGATGCTGTGGTGGACAACTCTGAACGTGGCCCCTGCTCAAAGATCAACGCCTCTGATACCACCAAATGCCCCATATGTGGGATCCACAACTGGGCACGCATTGGCAGCGTCTGCTACACAGTGATCACTACCCCACGTACATTTGCCAGCGCTGAGGTGCGTACAGATATGTTGCATGTGTAGTGCTTGCAGATCAAGAACACCTTTAAAGTGCTAATGGCAGGATCTGTCCAGGCTCTAAATTAACAATAATTCAGGAAGAGCATTGAGAACATTGGGAGAGCTCAAACGTGTCCTTAAAGTCATGCCGCATGGTTCAATATCAGAGATCCAAAAATGGGGGCCAGAAACATACAGGCCTTTATCTGCCAAGGACATGCATTGCTTATGAAGGACAGGAAGTGAGCATGATGGGAGAGTGCACGTCAGAGACGCCAGGTTCTCTTGAAGCACCTCAGTGACCAAGAGATTTTGGCAGGGACAGTGCCAGGATTCATGGCACTCCAAGCCAAGTGAACCATTGACATTTATACTGGAGAGAGAGTGTTCATTGTAAAATGGCCGACATGGGCGCTAAGTATTAGGTTTTGCACGGGTCCCCGTTCTTTTTAAATACATACATTGATTGATTAATATGGCAAATACAATCAAAGGTATGGTGGGTTTAAAAAAAATTATCAAACGATCAATTGTACCTGAAATACAGAGGCCATTTCAACTAACAAGCACCTATGAAACACCTCCACCCAGAAGTCATCCTTCAAAGATCCCTTACAGATACGAACCCATGAGCAATGCAGAGTGGGTATGCAAATGAGCTGAAAGCATAAATGTTTACACCATTTGTGATTCAGAGTTAACCGGGGAAGATGTAGAAATAGCTAGTTTGGTCATGTAGATAAAGTAAAACATAAGAACATATAAAGTTTAAATGAAGAAAAAAAATAACATTTGTTAGTTTATCTATTTTCTATCAAACGAAAATGCTGTCTTAATGTATGTATTCGTTTTAAAAACATATTTTATTTTCTTATGTAGTTATATGAGGGTTACCCCTACTTGAACCCCCAACTAATCTCATCACCCCTGGTTTTGAATTTAGCAACTTTCATCTGTGAATTCCTGCATAGAAACACAGTTTCAATGCTTTGTGTGAAACTGAAGGCAGCCCCTGGGGGAAGGTTACAGAGAGTAGATTGGGTTTAACGATAACCGAACAAAGCATGCAGAGGGGGGGGGGGCATTGACTCCACAGGGATCCAATAATTAACTGTAAGATTTAATTAGGATTGTCCATGGACATCTTATTCTGTGAAGATGCACAGTGCCCCTTTTCCAAGGTGCAGCAACCTAATGCCATCTTATTGCAAGACCAGGCGCTATTTCCCAAAGCGGCTCAGTCCTTTCACCCATTTCCAGGACCACACATGCATTTCCCTGAACACAGGGGTGGGGGTATCCCCCACATACAGAACATGCACACTCCTACTATTGTTTGTGGATTCACACCCACTGGTAACCATGGGAGCAGGTTTCACATTCCTATTTCTTTCTGAGAACAATTTTCTGCATTTCTCCCCTTTTGGAGTACTTCTGGTGCTGTCCTGGATACCAGAATGGATCCTTATTTCCTTTTTCAAAAATGGCCAAATGTATATTTATTTATTGTATATTCTGTGTCACTTGCCAATCCAGAATGGCTACATCTGGTGTTCATTAAGCAATGGGGTTGAAATAGTTGAACAGATCAGAGCAAATCTGACCTGTCTATTCTAAAGTCACCAATTAAGTTGATGTCCCTGTTTCATGTGAAGATCCCCACGAACACTCAGTGTGACCCATAGAGAGCAGCTCAGACCCTTATGAAATGCTCATTGCTGTGCTTTGCATCAGGGATGCTGATGAAGACAGAATCTACCTTCTGGGGGCACAGTTCAGTAGGAGGCAAAGGCTTTCAGCATGAGAGGCTGGTCCCCTGGCATCTTGAGTCCTCCAACAGCTGCTTATCTATGGAGCCTCTAGAACTATGTGTGGTGCTTTATTATCTGCCTCATCTGGGGATGTTATAATACGTACTTTCTCTTTTTTCCCTTGTCTCTGGGTGACGGTAGGAGTATTGCAGGAGCACCTTCCGTGGGAGTCATCTGGCCTCTGTGCACTCGAATGTTGACAACAGTCAAGTTTTCTTTATGCTCCAGGGTTTGAAGGCCTTTCTTGGAGGAATCTACCTACATGAAGTAAGATTTACAGGCTGCCCAGAGAATGATGCTACATTTTAATGTTTGTGAGTGAGTGCGTGAGTGAGTGAGTGAGTGAGTGAGTGAGTGAGTGAGTGAGTGAGTGAGTGAGTGAGTGGGTGTGTGAGTGAGTGCTTCCTGAGGTAGGGAAGTAGGAATGGTGCAAGGAAAGGTAAGATTTCCAATGTTGGTCCTACCTAAGGTCTCTGAAAGCCCAGCATTCACAACCATTAATCTGAAGTCAAGTTGAGTGTTTGCAAGAAGAACACCAAGCCTGCGTGGAGAGACTGAATGGAAAGTGGGTGGATTACAGATAAACACATATATGGAACTCAATTAAAAGACATGTTTTTAGCACATTATTATCAAGATTTTTGAATTACACAAAAATATCACACCGTTATACTTAATTAAAATAACTAATTATATTACACATCAAAATCGAACATTTGTAATCATTCATAAAACAAGAGCATAAACAGGCTTAGAAAAAAGTTCGGGAATATCTCACACATGCCTGATTCACAAAATATCAAGATGGAGAGTCTCTCCTGATAAGCACAGGCTGAAAAGATAAGTCTCTTACTGGAATAGAGATTAAGAACCTTTGTGGATAAATCAGTGTCTCATCGATGTATATATTTATCGATAGATGAACAAGTTACTTAACAACTGTAACGTTCTTTCAACTGGATGTTCCTCCCTCATATTCCTCATCTATGATACACGTATCTCGCCAGCTTCGCTGCTTCGTAAAACATTTTTCTCTGCAGAGGGCGCTGTGCACGAGGTCGAGGCATTGATGTCCCTCGAGGGACTCTGTAGCGTCTCAACGTCACCAGCAGTATAGGTATCTTGTGCTGCGCCTGTTGGCTTCAGTTCTGTTTTTTTGTGGAACTATTCAAGGAACACCCAGGCGTGCCTCAGACTGTGAGCTCTTTGTGAGAGAGAAGTGTAAATAACGTAAACTGTACTGCGGGGTAGGATGGGAGGACTGATGAGGAATACATGGGAGGAACATCGAGTCGAAAGAACATTACAGTTGTTAAGTAACTTGTTCATCGAATGGATTGTGTCCTCCCACATATTCCTCATTTTATGATAGACTCCCATAGCAGTGGTAATTTTGGAGAAGGGAGTACTAATTATTTTTATCATGTACGGAATGAAGTACAGCCTTTGCAAACAAACCTTCCTGGGAAGAAGAGGCATCTAAACAGTAATTCTAACAAAGGTATTCATTGATGCCCATGTTGCAGCTGAACAAATATCAAATATAGGAACTCCCCTCTTCAGAGCCACAGAAGTAGCCATACCCATAGTGGAATGGGCACGAAGCCCTTCTGGTGGATTTTTCCCAGCTAATCTGTAGCATTCCACCTTAGCCAAAGTAATCCAGTGGGATATGGAATGTTTTGTTACCGCTAATCCCAATTTATGGCCGGTGTAACCCACAAAAAGTTGGTCATCTTGGCGCAGTTTTGTCATTCTTGCTATATAGAAGCTGAGAGCCCTTTTTGGATCCAGCCTGTGTAATCTCTCCTCTTCCTTGTCCAAATGAGGGGGAGGGTAAAAAGTTGGTAGTGTCATTTCTTGTGACAAACGAAAGTCCTACTTAGCAGTTACTATCTGCAGAATGTGTTGGGAGGTGAGGCTTTCCCAGAGGAAGTATCCAAGACTGTTCCAATAAACTGTAGCCTTTAGAATGGTACCATATGAGTGTTCTTGTAATTAAAGGATAAGACCAGAATGTGTAGGAAGTGGCAGGTGATTGAGAGATGTTCCGGAGCTTGCTCGGGGAAATGAGCTCTGATCAACCAATCATCCAGGTAGGGGTAGACGTGAATCGCCCCTCTCCTGAGACTCGCTGCAACAACCGCCATCAGTTTGGTGAAAACCCTCAGGCAGAGGTCAGCCCGAATGACTGTACTCGAAAATGATAGTCAGAACCACCAACCGCAAGCCTCAGGTACTTTCTGTGCTTGAGATGGATTGGCACATGAAAGTAAACATCCTGAAGGTCCAATGATACCAACCAGTCTTGGAATTGGAGAGCCTGAAGGATCTGAGAAAGGGTTGCCCTCTTGAACCAGTCATTCCTGAGGAACTTGTTCAAATTTCTTAAATCCAAGACGGGTCTCAATCCTCCATCCTTCTTCGGAATTTAAGTAAGGGGAGTACCAACCCTTCTTCCTCTCTGCTACAGGTACGTGTTATATTGCACCTTTCTCCAGCATGGTTAATATTTGATGCTCAAGGAGCGGATCTGTAATTTTGACAGATTATGTTCCCGGTGGATGGTTCTGAGGCCTTTTTAGGAAGGGAAAGCAATAACCTTGAGCTACTGTCTCCAGTAATGCCCCGCCATTCATTCAGATGCTGTGAGATTCTGCCTCCCACTGGGGTCTTGTGTGTTAAGGTCTCAGAGAGATTTTGAGGCAGCTGCAGGGGCGGCTGAAGGCAAAGATGCCGCTCCTGAGGCTGGTTTTGCACCTCTTCCTCGTCCACTACGAGGGAATTTTCTTTTACTCTTCTGCACAGCCTGTCCTCTTCCTCTACCAACAACAACCTCTCCAGGAAGATGAGCCCGAATAAGGTTTCTGAGGCTGTCGCATAGAGGCGATAAGGGACTTAGCTGCCGCTTTGGAGGGCTGCAGTTTCTCTAAGCTTTCATAAGCTTTACTGCCAAATAGCCCCGAGCCATCAAAAGCATGTTGAGTAGCCTGGCCTGCATATCCGGTGTAAACCCCGACTTCCTCAACCACGCAAATCTTCGTAACACTGTGCTCGCAGCCATGGACCTGCTGATCCTATCAGCAGTAGCCAGTCCAGGTTGGAGACATTCCCCCATTGCCTCCTTGCCATCTTTCACAATATTCAGAAAGCCTTCCCTTTCTTTGCCTTCTGGAATATGATCAGCCACCGCCTTTATGCAAACCCACAGGGTATGGGAGGACCTGGCCAAGGTACAGGTAACATTTACTGATTTAAGAGTCATACTGCCCGAGGTGAACACCTTGCGGTCCCAAGCATCCACCTTCTTATCCTCTCTTTCTGGGGGGATAGATGGGTAAGCTGATTGTCTTGTGGAAGTTGCAGCCTGGACCACTAGACTTTCAGGTGTGGGATGCTTTCTCAAATAATCAGGGTCACAACTTGATGGTCTATATTATTTGGGAAAATTCCTGTTGACTGCAGAGACAGATTCAGGAGTTTCCCAGTTTGCCACCATTGTTCTCTGCAGTGCCCTATGGAAGGTGAGAATTGGGTCTTTTTGGGGGCCCTGGTCCAGGATATCAGTAATATCATCCTGCTCAAATGTTGGTGAAGATCTACACCATCCCATATAGTCTATAACCCTGGTCATCAAGTTCCTGTACCCTGAGTATGCATGCTCTGCAGGGTTAGTTTTAGTAAAGTCTAACTCTGGTGACATGTCAATGCCAATGGCAGAGTGAAGGGTGTCACACAGGTCTCTCATTTTTGATTCAGGATCAATAAATTCCTCTGGCACATCCTTGGTACCGAATTGCACTCCAAATGGAGAAATGTCTTCCTCTGAGGCAGTATCCTCTTCAAAAATAGAAGACATGGACTTACTAAAAGTCTGTTTTAGGTAGAGGAGTATACCTCTTTTTCTGTGTGTGACTTTGCCTCAAAGGAATCAAAGGAATCTTCAAAGTCGTCGATGGCGGCTTCGATAAGGGAGCCAAATTTTCCTTTGACTTCGGTGTCGACACAATTGGCGCTGATGGCGTTGATGAACTCGTCGAGTGCTTAGACGACTTATGTTTTTTTGCCAGTGTCGGGGAATCACTCGGTTCTCGAGGAACCTTCAACGATTTACCATCAGAGGTCGACGAGTTTGCCCTTTACTACTGGAATTGTCAACAGTAGTTTCTGACTCTCCTGCGTCGTCCCGAGGATTGACCGGGGTCTAGCTCTTATGAGGTTTCTTTGAGGGGGTTGGGCCACATTCTCAAATACCTTCATCATTTGCACTCCAAACTCTTCCCATTTCCCAGGGGAATCTGATCTAGTCGGACATCCTACCATTTTGGTAGACGTGTCAGATGAGGAAGAGGGAGATCTATGTCTACTCTTCATCGTTTTACAAGAAGGTGAAGACTGCCTCGATCTACTGCGAGATTGAGATCTCTTCGAGTTCTTGTTCCGATACGAGTCTCTCGACTCATTGGACTTTTTATGTTTTTTTGAGGAGGCCTTTGAAGAGGCCTTGGACGCTTCCCGCACCACCGCCAGTTTACCTTTTCTCCCACGAGGACCTTTCTCCGTTATCGACTGACAGGAGCCATAGTTGCTGGTCCAATGGTCTGAACCCAGGCACCAACGGTAGACACAGTGAGGGTCAGTGATCGACATTTTGGTACCACTGTCGAAACACTTTTTAAACCCTGTCTTAGACGTGGAAGGGGTTGAAGAAGACAACTTTTTCCTGAGGAAAATTACAAAGCGCTCCATTAACTCGAGAGCGTAGCTATCAGAAAAATGGAATTGAAGCCAACGGGAGCGGCATGAGCTACTTATACTGCTGGAGACATCGGCAAGCTATGGAGTCCATCAAGGGACATCAATGCCATGATCTCGTGCACAGCACCCTGACCTCGTGCACAGCGCCCTCTTCCGAGAATTGTTTATTTCCGAAGCAGCGAAGCTGGCAATATACGAGTTTCATAGATGAGGAATACGTGGCAGGAAACAATCATTTGAAGTGTGGGTAACTTGCAACAGGCCCATGCATGCCAGCGCATTCCATTGGAGCATGTAAGACAAGACAGCAGATCATTTAGGGATGTTATGAGAATAAATTTCAATATGCTTAGCTGAGCACGACTGGTTTCAGGTTTTGACTGGTAGCTCGGGTACCTACTCTTGGTATTCTACCAAGACATTGTGAGCCTGCAGGGCAAAGGCTTAGGGAGCACACAGGGAAACAGTCAATGGTAATAGCAGACATTCATCAATGCATTCTCGATGGCTTGCAGAACACAGCAATACAGGAATACACTGGGCAAAGGACCAAAGTGATGGGGACAAAATGGAAACACAGCACAGGCTGTCCACAAAATAGGAAAGGTCGCCTCATATGGAGTATGAGGCAGTCCGCTAGCAACTGCAGAGCTGTGATGCACACAACGGCCTCCAACTCACCCTGGGAGGGCAGCCCACATTGAAGCATGTTTTCCCCCCTTTCTTGGTAGCCTTGAGACTACAGGGCTTTGTTCACCATCTCTTTGCATAATTAAGGCAACTTACCACACCCAAGGTCAGATGCTACCAAGAACCAAGTCTCTCAAATATTGGGTATGCCCTGGTATAAGGATAAGATGCACAGTTGTGTTGTTCTTGAAGATCAGAGGTTGTCACTTTCAGAAATATATTCCATTTCATTAAGAGAAATTTTGTCCAGCTATGGCTTTTTAGCCAACAGCACTTTCTAGAGTAGGTAAGCATCCGTCTCAGCTCCTGGTACAGTTCTTGGTTCTTTGTTTAAATGAGGTGAATGGACAATAAAGATGGCGCAGATTCTCCACAAGGTTGCATAGTCATGTGCAGAGATGTGTTCCCACATCTACATTACGCTGTTGATGATCTCAACAGTGAAAGAATAAAGTAGTCAACACTTCAAGTGGTGCACAGAGGAGCAGTCCATACTATTGAGGTAGTTTATGTTTCCAGTTAATTTCAATCCTTATATATGGAATACCGGGAGTTAATCAATGAAGTGTACACCTTCATTGGCAGAAAACATTGCATCATATTGGATATTGCGCTATAATGGGAAATGCCCGCTACAGTGAAAACTGCCCCCTGATACTTAGGGTGTGTTATGATTTACATTGACAGTTATTAATTCTGCTGCCGCCTCTAGTGTACAATCCTACTCCACACTCTCAAGAAGTCATCTAGTCTTTGCTTTTGCAGGGCGGCAGAGCAAATGGACCTTCTTAGGATGTATTACATCCCTAGTAGTAGCGAAACATAGTGCAATCTTCATCTAAGACTAATCTCCAGCATGTGTGGAATTTACTTGGGAAGTACTCACTTGGCTAAACTTGAGTAACCTAAGGGTTACTTCCCAAGCTGTGAAACAGAGGATACATCATGTTAAGCCTTGCCCTGCAAAACCTAATGATCTGATTATGGGGTGGTTAGGCGTTTAAGTCTTTCTCAACGTCATGTGGTCATTGTTCATGTGGGTGTGTTGCACCAGTGCAAAGAAAAATGGAGAGCATGTTTCATTCTCCGTGCACCATAGCCCCTGAGCTACCACAAATGGCCAGGGTCTATAGAGAGAAAATCAATAGGGAACTGAAGGCATTTAGACAGGTAGATCCTTTCAGAGTGGTCTTGACTGGACTACCATCGAGTTCCAGAGCCCAGCTAGACCTCATGAGGTTATGATATGATATGATGGGTTATTTATAACGCGCTTAATACCCAGAGGTTTCTAAGCGTGGACCCGGGGATCGAACCGTTGTTGCTCTGTATTGTCTTGCTTCCAAGGCGAGCATGTTGCCCCTGAGCTATCCTCCCGAGAGGTGAGGGGTATATTGTGTGGGTGGAAGGATTCATATTCGGGTGTGGCTGGGATCCTCTGGCAGTTATTTATGCATAATCCACCATTATCTACCACATGCCTCTCGACTCATATACCGTTGGCGGGTGTCACCCATCATGGAGTAAGTTCAAAAGCATGACCCGTCCACAAATATCAATGGGCTGGAATCCTGCTAAATCTGATTGCACCTGCCTGGGCATCTCAACAGGTTGGGAGGTATGCTTCCCTGCTTAAACTGGGCTGTAGTTACCTTGCCAAGTGACTAGAGGGCAGCATGAAGATCCTTGGTCCAGTATGGGTATAGGGTCTCATTACCAGGTTGTAGTTCTACTTCGGGTGTTATGGTACTTTTCTTGAAGGGAGTGCAACTCATGTTTATTAATAATTAATTTGTGTGTTTTGTGGAGGGCCACCTACTACCTTGTGGCTACTTCAAAGCACCTGACATTTACCATTGATATGTTATGTTATTGGGACTTTTACCGAGCACTGCTGCCATTTGGTGTGGTTTTCAGGTGCTCAGGCGGATATGAAAAGGAAAGGGTTTGGGGCGGCCAGTTAACAGGGTTGAGAGGGAAAAGCGCAGGAGAACATTGATGTGGTGTTGGTAGCTTCAGTTGGGGAAGAAAACAGTGACTGTGTGCTGGTATGATTTTGGTAGATTGCCATTTGTATGATGTTTTGTGGCTGGTTGCTTGCGGGTGTTTCATGTGAGTGTTGTAGAAAATCAGTAGCGTGCATGTAGTTTCGGTGTGTTGTGTTGACAGTATGTTTCATGTTATTTCTGTGATGGGTATGTGGCGTGTTACAGAGTTTTTTTAGTATGGTTAGTTGAGGGTTGCATGGGTTGTTTTTACGATGGGTTCACCCTTTGGCTTACTCTTATTCGTATTGGTTTCGTGGTTGACTTATCTTTGGTTGGAAATGAAACAAGACCTGATGTAACCGGACCTCATATGATCGAACCAGCTAGTATAACAACGCTGACACCAAATGCCAAACAAATGAAGGGGGAATGAATACATACATTTGAAAAATGAAATGGAAAAAGGGAACACTCCCATAAAACTAAACAATTTCACATGTGGTTAGAAGATCACAACAGGGATTAGAGAAAGAACAAAGGAAACACACAAAGGAGAGACAGAATCATGCAGTGACAGAAGAAAAGCAATACAACTGTAAAGCCTCAACTAAAGACAGCATGTCATATTCACATCATGGCATACTTGTGGCATGGAATACCCATTACAGTGTATGCACACATTGAAAAATACAAACTACTATTGTCTACTGCCCACGTCCCTTCTATTTTTTAAACCCTGTACATCTTTTTAATGTGCCAACTCTCACATCTACTTTGATCTTCATTCTCTCCCTTTGTGTTACCATGTCACTGTCTTTCTAACTTTTCTCTATTTGTCTCTACTGTCATTCCTGCCTTGTTGTGTCTGTTTCACCATCCCGACCCTCTCCATGCATACAACCTCTCCCATTTTTGTCATCATATCTTTCAATCACTCTGGCCAAGTGGTCGCTCTGATTTGCGGCCCACAGCTAATACCGAAAAAAAAGTCAAACTCCATGTTCATACCCGCAAAATGCCATTGCCAAAACTTTAGACCTGAAAAAAAGTGTCTGATCTCTAAGAGTCAGTGGCCAACTCTCTTTCTCTCTTCCTCCTCTTCTACAGCCCTCCACGCTCCCCACCCCACCACAACATCCCATCTCTCTGTCTATGCTTTCCTCTCTCGCCTAACCAACAAAAGCTTATCTCCTAAAGACCATCTCCTAACTATCTCTCTTACTCTTTCTCTATAGGGCAAAAAATTCATTTGGACTGATGGGTCTCCATTCAACTACCAGAACTGGTCACCTGGCGAACCCAACAATTATATGAATGTAGAATTCTGCATTGAGATGTACCGTAAGTGGAATATGTGCTCCACCTTGTGCCAACAGCTAGAACATATTCATGCCAACCATTGAGTACATGTATTGAGTTTACTGCCGCAAATGAGTAAATGTCTTCAGTCTACTGCTGCAGTCAGAGTCTATCGTCATTTCTAAACAGCAGGGGCATCATAAATGAAGACTTGAGTATTAAGTCTGCGAGGGTAGTGAGCACAGGCGTGTTGGTAGGGGTGGGGTGCTATAGCACCGGGTGTTTTGGTTGTAGCCCAGGATAGAAGCTCAGGGTCTACAACCTAAAGCCTAGCTAGCCCAGAGGCCCAACAGTCCCGATATTAGCGTAGCCCTGGACCTTTCCCAGGCCTAGCAACGCCCCTGTACTGAGTGACTTTACCTCTCGTATGACTCTCCTGGAATCATCCATCCTGCTAAGCGGCCATATTGCCTCGTGTGACAGTGGAAGGATCTGTTGGCTTCACTGTAAACACATAGGCATGTCTCACCATTAAGAAGTCAGCTTTATTTGAGTCAATTGGTCAATTCCAGGCACTATATATCTTTTGAAAAGAAAACAAAGAAGATCCAAAATTAGAATCCTCCCGTCCCCTACACACTCTCATATACTGTATTAAAAAATGTGACATAGTACCTATTGAATATCGGCTGTTTATACAATATATGAAAGTGTGCGGGGGACGGGAGGATTCTAATTTTGGATCTTCTTTGTTTTCCTTGAATGTTGTTGTGATCTTGTGTCAGGACCATAGTTCCTCACCCGCACCTTAAAACATTTGGAGATTTTTTTCTTGTGTCCCTTATAATAATCCTATAGATTGGTGTGCACTAACGCTTCTTGGTACTATATACTTTATGTTCACTTTTTCATAACTTATCTTACTGGATGACACCTCAGGGGTTCTCTGAACGCCATGATTGTGTGCTACCTAGTTGGCACCAAGCAAGTCAGAACTATAGCAGCTAGAACTACAGCCAGGAGCTATACAAAGGATAACAGATGAACTCATGCAACAATTGCACTGCATGCTGTGGGGTCCAGAGAGGAACTGGTGACTCTTTCACCTTCATGATGTGCGCTGGGGTATGTGCACCCAATATTGCTAGTAAAGCATGCACAGTCCCATTGGGTGTGTGCACCCAATCATGCTAGTAAATCACATGTCCACAGGAACAGCATGCACAGTCCCATTGGGTGTGTGCACCCAATCATGCTAGTAAATCACATGTGCACAGGAACAGCATGCACAGTCCCATTGGGTGTGTGCACCCAATCATGCTAGTAAATCACATGTCCACAGGAACAGCATGCACAGTCCCATTGGGTGTGTGCACCCAATCATGCTAGTTAATCACATGTCCACAGGAACAGCATGCACAGTCCCATTGGGTGTGTGCACCCAATCATGCTAGTAAATCACATGTCCACAGGAACAGCATGCACAGTCCCATTGGGTGTGTGCACCCAATCATGCTAGTAAATCACATGTCCACAGGAACAGCATGCACAGATCCATTGGGTGTGTGCACCCAATCATGCTAGTAAATCACATGTCCACAGGAACAGCATGCACAGTCCCATTGGGTGTGTGCACCCAATCATGCTAGTAAATCACATGTCCACAGGAACAGCATGCACAGTCCCATTGGGTGTGTGCACCCAATCATGCTAGTAAATCACATGTCCACAGGAACAGCATGCACAGTCCCATTGGGTGTGTGCACCCAATCATGCTAGTAAATCACATGTCCACAGGAACAGCATGCACAGTCCCATTGGGTGTGTGCACCCAATCATGCTAGTAAATCACATGTCCACAGGAACAGCATGCACAGTCCCATTGGGTGTGTGCACCCAATCATGCTAGTAAATCACATGTCCACAGGATCAGCATGCACAGTCCCATTGGGTGTGTGCACCCAATCATGCTAGTAAATCACATGTCCACAGGAACAGCATGCACAGTCCCATTGGGTGTGTGCACCCAATCATGCTAGTAAATCACATGTCCACAGGAACAGCATGCACAGTCCCATTGGGTGTGTGCACCCAATCATGCTAGTAAATCACATGTCCACATGAACAGCATGCACAGTTCCATTGTGTGTGTGCACCCAATCATGCTAGTAAATCACATGTCCACAGGAACAGCATGCACAGTCCCATTGGGTGTGTGCACCCAATCATGCTAGTAAATCACATGTCCACAGGAACAGCATGAACAGATCCATTGTGTGTGTGCACCCAATCATGCTAGTAAATCACATGTCCACAGGAACAGCATGCACAGTTCCATTGTGTGTGTGCACCCAATCATGCTAGTAAATCACATGTCCACAGGAACAGCATGCACAGTTCCATTGTGTGTGTGCACCCAATCATGCTAGTAAATCACATGTCCACAGGAACAGCATGCACAGTTCCATTGTGTGTGTGCACCCAATCATGCTAGTAAATCACATGTGCACAGGAATAGCATGCACAGTTCCATTGGGTGTGTGTGTGCGCCCAATCATGCTAGTAAATCACATGTGCACAGGAACAGCATGCACAGTCCCATTGGGTGTGTGCGCCCAATCATGCTAGTAAATCACATGTGCACAGGAATAGCATGCACAGTCCCATTGGGTGTGTGCGCCCAATCATGCTAGTAAATCACATGTGCACAGGAACAGCATGCACAGTCCCATTGGGTGTGTGCGCCCAATCATGCTAGTAAATCACATGTGCACAGGAATAGCATGCACAGTTCCATTGGCAGATTATTTATCTACAAAAAAGAGGATCCGCAAATGTGTGTCTAAATATTCTTCATACATGAAGCATACAGGTTCTCCAGCTTAATGTGGCTTGCTCAGTGCTGTTATCTTCAGGTTTCTTCTCCAGGTTATTCTTTATTGATTACAGCCCTAAAGACCTCCCCTGTAGGTTGCCTTCCATGTATGTCCAGGGATCAGGTGAAGAGACTCTCTCTTGGCTCCCCTTCCCCTCCTGCAGCAGCTCCCTCCTTCCTTGCAGTATCCTATGATTTCCCAGCCCTCAAACCTTCCCAGCCATTTGCTGTTCACTTTACTCCTTGTCTGACACTCCTGATTTCTCTTTCAGCGACCGGGAAATGGAATGACGTGCCTTGTACCCATAAGCAGCCCTTTATCTGCAAATATAATATGAGGCGACGTGAGGACCAGGTGGAGGAAGATGACCAGGTTGAGGCTAAGGAATAAGATCGCGTCCAGGATCACCTGCAGCTCATTGAAGCCGAATGACTTCATGATAAAGCTTGTCAGCCTGCAATCAACTATATTCAAGCCAAAAATTACCCCTTGAGCCAAAAAAAAGCAGCCCACCCCCCTCGAGTAACGATGAAACTTGAATCAGCATGTCCCTGCATAATACTTCAGAACTACTGCCAGCTGTTGGTCCAATCACTGTGGAGTTATACCCAGTTGGAAGGAGCAAGCTATATGTAGGCGTCTGTAGTGATGTTGCTCTCCCTCCCTTATTGTTCTGCTCAGCTTCGCAATAAAATATTCATTTTGCCTATCAAGGAATCAGGTTCTTGTGTGAGTGGCAGAAACCGACTGACGGTTCTCTAGGAGGATGATGGCTTGGGAGGGGCGGGAGGGGCGGGAATTGCACAAGCTGGAAAGGCAGCTAAGGTAATGCAGACTGAGGCTCCAGGTGACGTCTACACAGAGAAGGAGGATGATGGGGCGGGAGGGGCGGGAGGGGAGGGGATTGCACAAGCTGGAAAGGCAGCAAGGTAATGCAGACTGAGGCTCCAGATGGAGTGTACACAGAGAAGGAGGATGATGGATTGGGAGGGGCGGGAGGGGAGGGGATTGCAGAAGCTGGAAAGGCAGTTAAGGTAATGCAGACTGAGGCTCCAGATGGAGTGTACACAGAGAAGGAGGATGATGGATTGGGAGGGGAAGGAGGGGAAGGGATTGCACAAGCTGGAAAGGCAGCTAAGGTAATGCAGACTGAGGCTCCAGATGGAGTGTACACAGAGAAGGAGGATGATGGTTTGGTAGGGGCGGGAGAGGAGGGGATTGCACAAGCTGGAAAGGCAGCTGAGGTAATGCAGACTGAGGCTCCAGATGAAGCCTACACAGAGAAGGAGGATGATGGCTTGGGAGGGGCGGGAGGCAGGCCGTGTGCACAAGCTGGAAAGGCAGCAAGGTAATGCAGACTGAGGCTCCAGGTGACGTCTACACAGAGAAGGAGGATGATGGCTTGGGAGGGGCGGGAGGGGAAGGGATTGCACAAGCTGGAAAGGCAGCTAAGGTAATGCAGACTGAGGCCCCAGATGAAGCCTACACAGGGAAGGAGGATGATGGCTTGGGAGGGGCGGGTGGGGAAGGGATTGCACAAGCTGGAAAGGCAGCAAGGTAATGCAGACTGAGGCTCCAGGTGACGTCTACACAGAGAAGGAGGATGATGGCTTGGGAGGGGCGGGAGGGGAGGGGATTGCACAATCTGGAAAGGCAGCAAGGTAATGCAGACTGAGGCTCCAGGTGACGTCTACACAGAGAAGGAGGATGATGGCTTGGGAGGGGCGGGAGGGGAGGGGATTGCACAAGCTGGAAAGGCAGTTAAGGTAATGCAGACTGAGGCTCCAGATGGAGTGTACACAGAGAAGGGGGATGATGGATTGGGAGGGGCGGGAGGGGAAGGGATTGCACAAGCTGGAAAGGCAGCTAAGGTAATGCAGACTGAGGCTCCAGATGGAGTGTACACAGAGAAGGAGGATGATGGTTTGGGAGGGGTGGGAGGGGAGGGGATTGCACAAGCTGGAAAGGCAGCTGAGGTAATGCAGACTGAGGCTCCAGATGAAGCCTACACAGAGAAGGAGGATGATGGCTTGGGAGGGGCGGGAGGCAGGCCGTGTGCACAAGCTGGAAAGGCAGCAAGGTAATGCAGACTGAGGCTCCAGGTGACGTCTACACAGAGAAGGAGGATGATGGCTTGGGAGGGGCGGGAGGGGAGGGGATTGCACAAGCTGGAAAGGCAGCTGAGGTAATGCAGACTGAGGCTCCAGATGAAGCCTACACAGAGAAGGAGGATGATGGCTTGGGAGGGGCGGGAAGGGAGGGGGGCTGGAAAGGCAGCTAAGGTAATGCAGACTGAGGCTCCAGATGGAGTGTACACAGAGAAGGAGGATGATGGCTTGGGAGGGGCGGCAGGGGAGGGGGATTGTACAAGCTGGAAAGGCAGCTAAGGTAATGCAGATTGAGGCTCCAGATGAAGTCTACACAGAGAAGGAGGATGATGGCTTGGGAGGGGAGGGGGATTGCACAAGCTGGAAAGGCAGCTAAGGTAATGCAGACTGATGGTCCAGATGGAGTGTACACAGAGAAGGAGGATGATGGCTTGGGAGGGGCGGCAGGGGAGGGGGATTGTACAAGCTGGAAAGGCAGCTAAGGTAATGCAGATTGAGGCTCCAGATGAAGTCTACACAGAGAAGGAGGATGATGGCTTGGGAGGGGAGGGGGATTGCACAAGCTGGAAAGGCAGCTAAGGTAATGCAGACTGATGGTCCAGATGAAGTCTACACAGAAAAGGAGGATGATGGCTTGGGAGGGGCGAGAGGGGAGGGGGATTGCACAAGCTGGAAAGGCAGTTAAGGTAATGCAGACTCTTAGGCTCCAGATGAAGTCTACACAGAGAAGGAGGATGATGGATTGGGAGTGGCGGTGGGGAGGGGGATTGCACAAGCTGGAAAGGCCGCTAAGGTATGCAGACTGAGGCTCCAGGTGACGTCTACACAGAGAAGGAGGATGATGGCTTGGGAGGGGCGGGAGGGGAGGGGATTGCACAAGCTGGAAAGGCAGCTAAGGTAATGCAGACTGAGGCTCCAGATGGAGTGTACACAGAGAAGGAGGATGATGGTTTGGGAGGGGCGGGAGGGGAAGGGATTGCACAAGCTGGAAAGGCAGCTAAGGTAATGCAGACTGAGGCTCCAGGTGACATCTACACAGAGAGGCATCATAGCAAGGCAAACTCTTTAGCCGAGGACTGCCTCACAGCCACATGTGTATGCATCCACCAGCAATGAAGGGATCTGCTCCACCTCTATGACAAAATTATCACTTTATTTCTTTTACTAACGCCCTGAAAATGTGCGTAGTTGAGACAGACATTTTTTGGGCAAAATGGCATGGTCCTTCCTGAAAGCCCTCCTCATCTTTGCCCTTACCTTACCCCTTAATTACATTTTTTAATAATCTATCTTTCTTTCTATTTTTACCCATTTTAATCCGATTTTACTGACCCTCCTTCTAATCCTATCTGTGTATGATCGTCAATCAAAGGGGTCAAAAATGGCTTACCAACAGTAATTGTTTCATTTTGCTTTAATCATACTGACTCAACTTATATTTTACACACCTGCCTGTATGTCTAATAAGGGACCGTGAAATTCCCTTTCAATGGTCCACTATACAAAACAGGACATTACTGGATCCTCACCTTATGGATTCTGAGCATCATGAGGGTCTTTCCAGCCTTCCCATGATTGTCCATCATGAGAGCTCATGTCTAACCTGGCCCTCTGGATGACATTAAGCAAGATGGTCTATCATAACCCTTATGACATATGTGTTACTTTTGATACTAAGATAAGATAAGATGAAAAGAACACAAAACCTGTATTTTGAAATCTAGCTCCAACTGGATCAGTGACATATGGTGTAATCAAATGCAGCTACATTTTAATACCAACATACAGAACCTTTGCAATGATATTTCAAAGTCCATAAAAGACAGGGCGGCTACCAGTAGCACTTCGTCAGGCAATGAGATATCAGGATGCGGAGCTCCGCAGAACATTGCGCAGGAGGAGATGATTTCTCATGGCTCCTCATACAACCATCTGTGAAGATATGTGCTTTTGTTTTAAGGATCTCACAAATGAAGATACATAGCAGATTATATTAGCAACAAACTGTCCTGGCGACCCTAGTAATTCCCACGTTGTGTTGACTCTTCTTTGCCTCTGGTGACACATATTGTTTGTAGCCAGGAAAGGGTGCTCAGTCCAATCTGGTGGCTCGTATAGCAGGCAAGAATACACAATCCCACCTCTTTTCCAGCCACCTGAGGCCCTTGCCTGAAGGGCACTTTTATTTTCCTTTTTCTTTTTTTTCTAACTTGGGGGGGCAACAGGGAGGATCTCTCTGTTGCCTCCCCATTTTAGAATAACCCAATTCCCCTTCCACCGACTCCAACTTACCTGCAGGTCTGGACCCCAATGCGCTGCCTGTCTGGCTGCCGCCATTAAAATAGAAAAGGGACTCTGTCGCTTTTCAGATGACTGCGGCCATTTTCAAACATGTTCTCCATGGCCGTCGTCACCTGAAAAGGGACTAAGTCCCTTTACTATTTTAATGGCAGTGGGTATTTTAGTTTGCAATTTCTTTTTTTTCCAACGGGAAATGGGCTTGTGCTGAGTTCATCTTCTGTCAGACGAGAAGAAAAAAAAAACAAAAAAAAACATCTGATTCCCGGTATATCCCGGGATGTGACTAGCTTTCACGCCCTAGCTGGAAGGCGGACATGGGCTTTAAGGGCCGGCAGCCCATGCAGAGGCCCTTGCATTGCTCGGGCTTACCGGGCTGTTACCGGGTTGGCGGGCCGTTAAAGATCATATCCGGCCCCCAGTAGGGGCGTGAAAGCTATATTAATTCCTCTTTCAGAAATGCCATCATTCCAGAGGCTGAAACAGGGGTGGGTAACGCCCCTGCTGAAGAAACCTTTCCTAGATTTCAATGATTTTGGTAAGTATAGGCCTACCTCCAATGCAGCATTCCTGCTTACAATTCTGGATAAAGATGCAAAAATACACTTCCGGGAACATTTGGAAATGAAATAAATCCTGGGGGACAGGGAGTTAGATTTCACACTCTTCAAAGTCACAAAATGGCCCTTTTGGATGTTAAGTCACACTTTTGGGAAATCACAGAGAACATACATACTGGTATGTTGATGCTCCTTGATCTGTCAGTAGCCTTTGACACCCTTGACCACATGTTATTATTAGAACCGTTGAGGGTCACGACAGCAGTGTCAGAGGAGGTGGCAGTGTCAGTGGAGGCAGCAGTGTCAGAGGAGGCACTTACCTGGCTTGATTATTTCCTATCCATTAGACTCTCCAGAGTTAAGTTCAAGTCTTGCATGTCAGTTCGCGAGATGGTGACATCTAGCGTGCCACAATGCCCACGGATTTCCTTGTTTCTTTATAACGCCTATATAAAACCTTCACATGACATGTTAATTAGTCTAGGAGGTCAAGTTTCAGAACTACGCTGATGACACCCAGATAATTTTACAGGTGAAGGGGAAATTAGCCGAGAATCCAGTCTTTCTTCACAAACATCGCTTTGGATGGCGTCAAATCGATTAGGGCTCAATAATCTCAACACAGAACTAGTTTTAATTCCACCATCACATATCATATGGAAAAGGCCCAGCAGCATCGGTCTGCAAGTTTGACATCTTAAACGTAGGACGCTTTGTAAAGTTCTTCCTTTCATTCCATCTGAGTCCCATGCCCCGGTTGTCGCCCCCTCCCAACCCATGACATGGGTTCTAATTGCAATTAAGAGCTTCCGACCATATTCCGACCAGCTTCGCTCGGGCCTTTAACTTGGGGTTGTCAGCGGTTAACACCGGCTCAAACCCATGGTACAGGTGCTTAATGCCATATTCCACAACTGGGGTTCTGACCTGCACAAAATCAGGGACCTGGTCCCACCCCTTTTGTTATCAGACAACATTGATATTATACTGTCCGTTAAAACAAGTACCACCCTCTCCTGCAAAAGAGGAATTAATGATTTCAATGCCCGAAATATTGCTTTTAATTTATATGACTCTCCTTGTCGCTAGAAGCACATAGACTGTGAGTTTTATGCTCTCCTAATGTTGCTCCCTATCCCTTTAGAGATGAGTCTGTCATTACTATTGCACAGCAAGGAATCTGGTGTAACAGAGCAGCATTGAAAAGGATGGACACCATCCTCCACCATAGACGATAGTCTTTGAGAGACACTGGGATCGGTATTTGCTACGACCTTAGAGCCTGTCTCCTGGTCGCTTGAGACTGCTAGAAGTTGTATTCTGCACGATATATCTATGGGGTAACCATTAATGCAGGGAGTTGTCCCCCCTCCAATAAAAAGTGCCACACCAATATACCTGTTTATATTATTCTATCTACCCCGGTCTATGAACCATATCATACCACGTAGATCCCTCACCCCTGTGATATAAGTCAGGAATTTGGCTGGTGTGTACAAAGAATGTATATGTATTAATGAATCGGAACATTTATATTTGTACAAAATTACAAGTCACAGCACCAACTCCATGGCCCAAATGCTTTTCTTTCCTACAATTCACTTTTTTTTTGTTTTTAAACAAATTGGAAAGACCAGTTGGTTAAGGATAACACAGATCACTGTCTTTTTAACCAAACAACCTGTACTGTTTTCCACCCTGGGTGCTTTTCCACCCAGGTTACAGAGAAGCACAGGTCTATAGAATACTTCAGATACTGGGGTCACTCACATAATACGCTTAATGTACAGATTGGGCAGCACCCTGGACATGTCAAAACAATGTAACTTCACAATATCCTTTGCATGGGGCTTACTTTAAATAACAGGAAGCATCTTGAACACGACCAGATCATACACCTGGCAATAGAATTTACATGACGCTTACTTTAAATAACATGCAAGACTTTTTGGTTGGTAAAACGAAGTTTCACACATGCAGCACTCTTTATTTTTTCATCTCCCTGTGCATTTGGCAAAGCCAGCAGTGTGGGAGCACAACTAGCTTTTAAAGACACACCCCTTTTAATATATATGGAACCCTATTTTGCTTCACCACTGTACAATGAAGGATCTCTCTTCTATCAGGAGTCACATTCTCACTTTCTGCAGAGATGGGCATTTAAATCAGTGACATCACCCTGTTTAACTTTGGGAAGAAACTTTTCCTATGCCACACACCCAGATATTCAGCTAGGATTTGGAAACCCTCTGCTTTAAAGTGGGGTTCAGGGAGTGCTAAAGCATTCAGAAGTCTGCTTTTACATGCAACCTTTCCCCTAAGGGGATTTTGGAGTTGGCCACAATAAGGTAATGGATATCCACTTATTATAAATGATTTACCTTTAATCAGCGCTAGGAAAGAGATCAGAGGATTCAAACTCCCTGAGCTCACACTGCATCCTTTGACTATATGGGAGGTAATACAAATATTATTTAGTATAAATGCTAAGGATCTACTTGGTCTGCCCACCCAATCACTAAGGGAAAGGTATTAAATCAAACAGATCCCCACAGGACTTGGTTCGGTTGGACAAGTTTACTTACATGGAATATCTCTGGGTTTGGTGCTCAGGGAAGTCCTCCGGGCTCCTGAATCATCTCATGGGCCGCATAGCTATCTTCACCTATTGGAATTTTTCTTTTGGTTTTGCTCAGAGAGGTTCTTCTTTTATTTTATGTGAATGTATTGGAGATATCAATATATGTTTTTTTGTTTCTTTTTCTTTTTCTCCCTTTGTTCTATGACATGACTTTGTAGATTCAGCCCAGAGGATGGACTTATGTCTGAAATGCATTCACTTTATGAATCTGTTTGCCTCACGTTTTACTGTTAAGATGTATTAAATCTGTCTTTGAATAATTTCATAGGTGAGTAGCATATTATTTTATCATGCTATGATTCAATGGGCCTCATTACGAGTATGGCGGTACGGTAACAACGGTGCCAGTAAGCTACTGGCACCGTTGCTAACATACCACCATACTCCGAGTTGTGCTTGCGGGTCTCGCTCTTCCCGCCAGGTCGAATGGTATGAACGGTGCCTGTGCATCCGAGCTCCCCATTCCCATCCGGCCCTATGGGGATGGGAATGGGGCCGAATGGGAATGGGGAGTCCCTTATTACCGGCACCTGGCAATGGAGACGGACTGGGTCCACCAAGTCGGAATCCCGACGTTTGTCCCCATTGCGGGGTGCCAGTTAAATCACAGGTTTGGCAGTAACCGGGCCTGATTTACAAGCACGGCTTCCACGAAACCCGTAATGAGGCCCAATGTCTTTACTGGCAGTATGCAGATCCGACAACTTTCAATTAACATTGGTTAACAGTCTTGGTGGACCCTTGTGTTGAGTAAGCAGTACCAAGGGTAATACCCCAGTGACATTTAGTACATGTATAGAGTGTCCTTGGCCAGGGGTGCATTTCCTGAAGTACTCCTTACCTCGTACACTAATTATAGATAAGTGTTTGTTGTGATTTCTTTTGGCCCTGGCCTCTGTACATGTTGCACTAGTAGGTTTCTTTGGGCCTGCCAGCCATGCCCTTGGGCACAGGCATCCATTAGCCACTGCCCAGGAGATGTGATCACTGCAGGTGTAAAATTACTTCTTATTTCCACTCTTTCCTCATTCCCACAGGATAACACCAATATTCCATCGATAATGGCAATTAACTAAACATAATGAGGCATTGAACTACCCATGCCCGTGGGATTTACCCGGTATTCCACTGATAATGCTCTCAACATATGCCCGGGGGACCCTCCTCTTTCCATGGTCCTCCACCCCCCTCAATTGCTTTTTTCCTCCCTGGCCCTCTCCAGGCTATTACCCTAATCACTGTTTGGTTCATGTGAAACATTTTCTTTCCGAGGTAGACTTGATGGACATGTGGGTGCTGAATTTCAGGGGTTTTGTTGCAATAAATCTGATCACCTTAACTCCCTCTTAACAAATGGTGTTTCATTGAATTTGAAGGGTTTTGCTATACCTTAGTTTCCTCAGGGCCCATTAGCCACAGTCTCTGGCTGTGGCCACTGCACACGTTGTACCAATAGTTTTCTTTTGAGCCCACTAGCAATTGCCTTCAGCCATGACCAGTGGCCCCGGCGAACATGTTGCATAGTTTCTTGAGGTCTCACTACCTAGAGCCTCTGTGTGCATTGCACCAATAACTTTTTTGAGGCCAGTAGCCATGTCCAGTGGGAATGTCAAACCATTCATTTGTTAAGAAACACCCATTGCCCCGTGTCCAGCAGATGTAGACACTGAAGATGTTAAAGCTTTTTTTTTTTTCCTTTTTTTAACAAGCTTCATTTAACATTTCCAAATGTTTCAGGGAGCTTTATACAACAGTAGAAGGATAGCATCAATTCTGTTCATTGTTATCAAATAACATTATACTTAACGATAGTAAGGAGAAGTTACTTACTGTAATGTTCTTTCTATGATTCTCTCACGCATGTTCCTCATCAGATAGATATCCCCTCCCAGCTTCAGCAGCTGCTCGGAAACAATTAGACAGGGAGCGTCGTAGACCTCGACTCGGCACATCGATCCGTCTTGACTCGGTGGTCGATCGTCGGCTCCAGAAATGACATTGGGCATTGTATATATACTGCGTCACTACACCCTGTACCTCAGTTCCCACCCCCTCCCCCCCTCGAGCTCAGCCGCTGCAGAAGAAATCCAGTGAGAAAAAGATGGCCAAACAGGCAATAGAGGATTAGAAAAACAGGGATCCCAAGCGGGATAAGCAGAATTTCAGAACTTTTATTTTTTTCTTTGAGAAAGAGAGAGGAATGCGGCTTCCAAGCAAGTAGAACAACCAACCCTAGAACCAGTGCCAATGTCTCTCTGGAACAAGCAGACACCTATTGGTGAAGCATTCTGATCGGGGATGGATAGGAGGGGTGCTGAGGAATCTGTGGGGGAAGAATCCATAGAAAGAATATTACGGTAAGTCATTTCTCCTCCAATGGATTGCTTTTCTCCTTCAGATTCCTCATCAGATAGACCCCCAAAGCAGTGGAAAAAATTGAGACGGGAAGAAAGATTTACTGCAGGAAATTCTCCAACACCGCTGTTTGAAAGCAAGCGCCAGCCCCACTAATGACAAGCTGTAATGCTTCATAAATGTATGAAGCGAGGAACAGGTTGCGACCGGCAGATGTCCCTAACCGGTACCCCCTTAGCAGAGGCATAGAGGAGAGACCCCTCTGGAAGAGTGAGCTGTGATGCCAGGAGAGAATTCCTTTCCTGCATTATGGTAGTATTCTGAAATACACAACGTGATCCATCGCAAAATGGTCTGCTTCGATGTAGCTGGACCTTTACTTGAAATGGAGTAGGCTACACTAAACTGGTCTGTTTTTTTTATATGCCACCGTTCTTGTTTCATAGAAGCTTAAAGCTCTTTTGGGGTCCAACTGTTGAAAACGCTCCTCCTTCTTGGTGGGGTGCAGAAGTGGTTAGAACACATGAAGAGCTTTTGCCTGATAAGAACAAGTTACATACCCCTGGTAACGTTCTTTCGACTGGATGTTCCTCCAACGTATTCCTCATATTTGACATGTAACAACCAGCTTTGGCTGCTTCGGAAACATTTTTCGGCAGAGGGTGCCCTGCATCGACGGTGTCAAGTCGATGTCCCTCGAAGGCATCCGTCGAGAGTGATATCATCAGATGTTATAAGTAGCACGCACAGCACCCGTTGGCCTCAGTTCTGCTTTTCCCCCAGTGCCCATAAGCACGGGCAGGACAGTTGATAGCTGTAATAGCGTGGGAATTTCAAAAGATGGGTTAGTTGGGAGGGCGATGAGGAATATGTTGGAGGAACATCCAGTCGAACGAATGTCACCAGGGGTAAGTAACTTGCTCTTCAAATGGATTGTGTCCTCCAATGTATTCCTCATCTTTGACAGACTCCCAAAGCAGTATGCTCTATAGGAGGGTGAAGAATTTAGCCATGCATAATTTTCAAAGGGCAGAATAAAGAACTGCCTTGCCAAAAGCGACATCCTGAGTGTGAACATTATCCAAAGAGTAATGCTTGGTCAATGTGTGAATGGATGACCATGTTGCAGCATCGCAGATGTTCTCAATAGGGACACCTCTCTGCAGGGCAGACAAAGTGACTATGCCTCTAGTGGAATGGAAACGTAAACCCTCCGGAGGGTCCTTGCCTGGCAGTCTGTAGCATTCAGAAATAGCTAGGATGATCGACATATGCAAGGTCTGTTTGGAAACAACCTGGCCTAGACTGAGTCCTGTAAACCCTACAAAGAGCTGGTTGTTCACTCTCAATTTGAACATCCTGGACACATAAAAGCTTAACAACCTCCTAGGGTTCAACGGATGTGGCCTTTCCTCATACTTACTAGGAAGAGGAGGAGGATAGAATGCTGGTAGCACAATTTTCTGGCAGAGGTGAAACTCTGAAACAACCTTAGGAAAAAAGGAGGGCTTCACCCTCAATACAACCTATATAGTAAAGGGGGGCTTCTTGGAAGAAAGCACTTGCAACTCGCTCACTATTCTTGTAGATGTAAGAGCAACCAAAGGTCAACAACCTTAAAGGGCATGAGTGCAATGGTTCAAAAGGAGAGCCCATCAGGAATTTTAAAACCAAGTTGAGGTCCCATACTGAATCTGGAATGTAGAAGGCGGGAACACATTTGTGAGACCTGTCGGAACTGAGTGACCTGAGGGATCTTAAAATAGGAACATTCCTCTGATGAGTGCTTAAAAATGTACAGCGCTGCCAGGTAACCTTTAATGGTACCAACCTGCAAACCTTTATGCGCCAAGGAAAGCAGAAAGGATAGAACATCCGGTGTTGTACATTGAAAAGGATCAACAATCCGGTCTTTGCACCAGTCACAAAACGTACTCCAACGGCAAATGTACAGAGACTGTTATGGCCACAGTCCCCAGAACACAAAAGCCACACCATCTAATGATGGGGGCAATGGGTCACTTGGCTCACTTATGTCCCTTTGGGACCTATAAACACAGGTGCCCTGGCTGGACTCAGTCCTGGTGCCTTTGGTGCCAGGCTCATATAGAGATGTGAGCAGGAACACTTTATTTCAGTGCAGGAATGTTTTACTTTATTTCAGTGCAGGAGTGCTTTTATTTTACAAGAACTTTCCAGGAGCTGAACGCCTTTATTCCAGAGAGCATCCTCATGTGCTGACTCATCGGGTGTGGCTCCCTAGGCCTGGTCTTCATGTGCTGACTCATCAGGTGTTGCAGGGTGTGGCAGGCAGACTGAACCTGGTGGACGTGGCTTCAGAAGCTCAGCTATATAAGCTACTCCTTTCTTAAGGCTGGTGCTTCGCGTTACTGTGCACTCGCATGCAACGTGATGCTCACCGCTGCTTGGACCAGTTTACTTACCTTTGAATCCAGGCGTTGTCCTGCATACTCACCTCCAGGAAACGGGTGCTTCATCGCTTCATCTGCAGACTCATATCCAGGCATTCAGTAATCTTGATCCCGACGCCGGAGCACCGCACTCTGCATCCACAAACTTGGACCCTGTGTAGAAGAAGAAAGACAATGTTAGAACATCCGTTGTGGGCCGCACCGCTTTTGAACCCCGCGCACCCCCTGGTTAACAACTTACCAGCTACTGTACCGATGCAGATTTGTTGCTCATTCCCTCCAGCTTCTGCCGGGTCGACAACATCACTTGCAAGGGAAGAAAGCAAAAGAGCAAACATCAAAGGTGGAACTGACAGCAATACAAGAGAACGAAATTTACAATACAACAAAAAACAGACGAGGAAAGACAAAGGCGAACAGGAACACTTACCTGAAGTATAGTGCCTTAGTCACAGCAGGACTGGACTACCAAGTGCAAGGGACAAGTGATGGAACTCGGTCCAGATCATACAAGCACACCTGCCAGAATCAGCAGGACGGACTGCTCACCAAAACTAATCAACAGGAGCAGTCCCTAGCAACATCACCTATTACCACCAGTCATCACATAAGCACAGGGGGCAAAGTCGTACCCGAGCGACCTCACCCCCGGGAGGGCTGCAACCATGCCCCAACACCTCCGCAGAGACCAGGTGAGCGTAACAGAACATGAAGCCTCTTTGAATCTCTGCCTGTGTGTTATGGAAACTTCTGAAACAGACCAGTTGGCTCGATTACTGGGAGAGTTACAGGCTGAAGTTCATGCCTCAAGACAGGAAACCAATGCCCTAAGGAGGGCTCTAATTGTGAACCAGGAGCAGACAGATGAACTAGCAAGGCAAATGCTCCAGGAACAGGCAGGCCAGGTCCCACTGCTGGGGTATGCCCCTACTGCTGCGCCTCCACAGCCCATGCCACTACAAGTGGTTCTTCCAGGAGGGGTTCCGCTGGCCCACCAGAATGATTCACAAGCAATCCAAATAAGTATGCCATCTTTATGAATCAATGTCGCCTACATTTCTTGTGCAGACCTGGGGCATTCCCCAATGATCAAGCGAGATTGGCATTTGTACTCTCATATTTGGGAGGTAGTGCCGCGGACTGGTCAATACCCTTGGTAAACCAGGATGATCCTTTGCTTCAAGAGTTCTGAGGTTTCCAGCGTGAAATTGCATGGCATACTCAAGGGAGGGCTCTGGACAATGAACTGTGGCAGGGTATTCAAGACCTAGTGACATATATCGCTTCCTTCAATCGTCTGATAGCACAAACTAACTGGCCAGAGGAGAAAAGAACTATGTTCTTTTACCGAGGCTTGTGAGGGGAACTTAAGGACGTATTAGCCCAAGTAGTAAATCCCCGGGAAAGATGTGCTGACTGCATCGACCTGACAGTGCAGCTCGATCCCAGATTGTAGGATCGGAAGATGGATCGGGCCAAGACCGAGGGGCGGTCGGTCTATGTGCGACCCCGTGAGAATCAAACCAAATCACTCCATCAGTCCGAGCCAATGCAAATTGGAGGCTTGCGGAGCCCACTCACCAAGGTAGAAAGGGAGAAAAGGAGACAGCAGCAGCTTTGTTTGTACTGTGGTAAGGCAGGTCACTATCTCCAAGAATGCCCAGTGAAACCACCCAGGAAAGCAGTTGGAGCAAGTGACAAGGGTGAAGAAGAAGATCAGGACTCGGGGAAACTCCAACGCCAGGCAAGTGTAGGGGTCCACTTGTTAAGCAGTGAAAAGAAACCTATGCAGACCTCACATCTAGTCATCCCAGTGCTCCTGGTAAACCACAAGCAACCATTGAAAATACATGCCTTGGAGGAATACATGGACAGTGGGGCTATGGGAAATTACATGGACCAAGATAGGCCTTCCTCTCCGACAGAAGCAGGTTTTGGAAAACGTCACAGCTGTCGATGGATCCCAGCTATCATCCGGCCCAGTGATGCATTACACCGAGAAGGTCACGCTTCTGTGTCAGGACGGTCACCAAGAGGACATCACCTTCTATCTCATCGGCACGTGGATCGATACTCCGCCGGATCCCAAATAGTTGAAGGAGAACCAGAATACAAAGTTAAAAGGATCCTAGGCTCCAAGATGGTCCGGTCCAAGTTATACTACCTTATATATTGGAAAGGTTATGGACCCCAAGATCGGACTTGGGAACCCAATGAGCATGTCCACGCTTCACGATTAATCAGGCAGTTCCACTGCAATAACCCCACTAAACCAGGGCCAGGGGGGAAACCACCCATGAGAGGGGCCTTGAGGGGGAGTGCTGTCATGGCCACAGGCCCCAGAACACAAAAGCCACACCATCTAGTGATGGGGGCAATGGGTCACTTGACTCACTTACGTCCCTTTGGGACCTATACACACTGGAGCCCTTGCTGGACTCACTCCTGGCACCTTTTGCGCCAAGCTCATATAGAGATGTGAGCAGGAACAAATTATTTCAGCGCAGGAGTGCTTTTGCTTTATTTAAGTGCAGGAGTGCATTTATTTTACAAGTCCAGAGAACATCCTCATGTGCTGACTCATCGGGTGTGGCCCCCTAGGCCTGGTCTTCATGTGCTGACTCATCGGGTGTGGCAGGCAGGCTGAACCTGGTGGGCGTGGCTTCAGGAGCTCAGATATATAAGATGCTCCATCCTTAAGGCCGTGCTTCGCGTTACTGTGCACTCGTGTGCAACGTGATGCTCACCGCTGCTTGGACCAGTTTACTTACATTTTAAACCAGGTGTTCTCCTGCATACTTACCCTCAGGGAACCAGTGCTTCATTGCTTCCTCTGCAGACTCATCTCCTGAAATCCAGTGATCTTAATCCCGACGCTGCTGCACTGCACTCCACATCCACAAACTCGGACTCTCTGGGAGGGCTGCAACCGTGCCCCAACGCCTCCGCAGAGACCAGGTGAGCGCAACATCCTAGCCCGAAAGCAATACCTTTATCACGTCATCCGGAAGGTCCCAATCCTTGTACCTCAACGTTTCAGAAACCAAGCGTGAAGGTTGAGAGTATTAACCTCTGGATGGAGAACTCAACCCTCCTCTCACAAGAGAAGATTCTCCCTTAGCAGAAGACGTATGGGAGGACAGATGTACATTTCCAGAAGGTCCGCATACCACAGTCTCCTGGCCCAATCAGGGACGATGAGGATCATGTGGTTCCCAAAACTCCTCAACCTCCTGATTACCTGAGGAATGACGGGGACTGGAGGAAACGTGTACAGTAGTGGAAATTCCCAATCCACCACAAACGCGTCTCCTAGAGCTCATCTCGGAATAAATTCCCTTGAGCAGTACAGCTCGCACATCCATTTGACACCGGTTGTAAACAGATCCATCTGAGGGGTTCCCCAAAGGGTGAAGATCTCTTGAAGGACTTCCTGAGCTAGTTCCTACTTGTGGGAGACTGTGCTCTGCCTGCTCAGAGCACCCGCCGACGCGTTCTCCTCTCCAAACCAGGTGAACCGCTGATATGGAGATTCCTTCTTGAATAGCCCAATACCAGAGCTGCATTGCCTCTCTGCACAGTGGTAGTGAGCCTATGCCTCCCCTTTTGTTGAGGTAGTGCATAGCCACTGTATTGTCCGTAATTATCAGGACATTCTTTCCCCGTACAGATGGCATCAAAGCCTTCAGCGCTAATCTGATTGCCCTCAGCTCCAAAAGATTCATGTGTAGTTTGGACTCCGATGGAGACCAACGACCTCTGACCGTCAAGTCATTGGCGTGCCCCCCCAATCCCGTGGGTGAGGCGTCTGATCTCCGGCCATGGTTGCCAAAAGTGTTCGCCCTACAGAACATTTTCCTCACAGGCCCACCATAGCAGATCCCGTGAGACTGGGCAGAATCTGGAGGCAGTCTGATGTCTGTCCTGAGACCTCGGAACATTGCAATCGAAGAGCCCATTGAAGGGATCATATCCTCAAGTGGGCCTCTGGAACCAGGAAAATGCAGGATTCCATGAGGCTGAGCAACCTCAAGAATTCCAAGGCCGGAAGATTCTGGGCATGCTGGAATTTTGTAACCATCTGGAGAATGTCTTGAGCTCTCACTTAGGAGGCCACCACTTTCCCAAGGAAGTGCTCGAGTATCTCAAGTCCAAGATGGGTCTCAGACCCCCGTCCTTTTTGGGAATCAAAAATATGGGGAATACCAACCCTTGTTCCTCTCCATTACAGGCACTGGTTCTACAGCGCCTTTCTCTGGCAGGGTTAAAATTTCCTGCACAAGGAGCGGATCTGGAATCCTCAAAGAGTGTTTCCTTGGTAGATGGGTCTGGGGCTTCTTGATAAAGGGAAGGCAGTAGCCGTGGGCTATTGTTTCCGGAGCCCACGCATCTGAAGTAATGGCTTGCCATTCTTCAAGATGCTCAAACAGCCTGCCCCCACTGGTAAATTGTGATTGAAGCCTTCAGAGCAGTTTTGAAGCGGCTATTGTAGAGGCCGATGGCACAGAGGCTGCAGCTGGAGCTGACTTGGCACCTCCACCTTGTCCACCATGAGGGAACTTACGTTGGCCCCTTTGACTGGCCATTCCTCTCGCCTTTTCAAATGAGGAGTAATAACAAAAGGATCTACCCTCCATGATTGCCCACTAGCACAAAAAGGCTGAGGTTGCCTAACAACGGCACTTAAAGACGTGGCAGCCGCCTTAGAGGTTTGCAACTTCTCAAGGCTCTCATCAGCCTTGCTGCCAAAAAGATGAGACCCCTCAAATGGCAAGTTGAGAAGACAAGCCTGCACATCAATTGCAAAACCCGACTTCCGAACCACGCAAACCTGCGCATCACAGTGCTTATGGCCATGGATCTGCTGATACTATCTGCAGAATCCAATCCAGACTGGAGGGACTCACACATGGCCTCCTTGCAGTCCTTAACAATAGCCAGGAAGCCGTCCCTCTCATCCCCTTCTGGAATATGCTCTGACCGCCATGGAGATGCAGTCCCACAGAGTGTATGGAAATTTTGCAAGCGCACAGGTGGAGTTGGCTGATTTTAAGGCAATACTCCTCCCCGAAAATACCTTCCGAGCCCATCCACCTATGTGCTTATCATCCCAATCAGGAGGGATGTTAGGGTACGCAGCCTGCTTCGAGGTAGCCATGGCTGCCTGGACCACCAGACTCTCGGGAGTGGGTGTTGGGACAGATAGCCTGGGTTGCTACTAGAGGGGCAGTATTTTCTTGTTAAAGACTTGTCAGACTTGGAGATTAGTTTCCATGGTCTCCCAATTCCTGGCCACGCTTTTTTGCAGAGCCACATGGAACAGTAACACAGGATCCGTAGGCGGACTCTTGTCCAAAATATCTGTTAGATCACCCTGATCGTAATGCGCTGGAGGTCTGGCCCAGCCCAGGTATTCCACCACCGTAGAGATAAGTTGCTTATAAGGTGAGTCAGCATGCTCCCCAGGGTCTGGCTTGCCGAACTCCAGCTCAGGAGAGGTATCAATCTCACTTGCATTATGCAAAGTTTCACACAGGTCCTGCATCCTGCGCTCCTCCGAAATGAGGCACTCTGGCACATTAGGCGTACCATACTGGAGTCCAAACGGGACCTCCTCTTCCGTCTCCAAATGTTCCTCCGCCTCAGAAAAAGAAGTGAGGTTCCTAAAAAAATCATTTTTAGGAAGAGGGACAACACTTTTCTCTGGCATGAAGGCCGGAGGCTTGGAATGCGTCGAAGGTGTCCATGGCTTCAACATCGGCGTCAACAGAAGGCGCGGACCGAGCCTTTTCCTGTCTCTCAAAAATCTTAAGCATCTCCATCCGGAAAGCGTCGCACTCTGCAGGTGTCAATGTTTTGAAGGGGCATGTGACCTTCTGGGGCTACCGCCTGATGAAGACGATGAGGAAGGCGACCAGCGGTGCCTTCACTTTGACTGTTTCGACGAGGATGAAGAGTGGAGGGAATCACTACGAGACAGTGAGCGCTTGGACTACTTCCGACGCAGAGTCGCCCCTCGACTCATCGGTGGAAGCCCCAGCCGGTCTGGATTTTTGGGCTTAGTCACCTTACCTACCTGCAATTTCCACTTTTGCTCCCACAAGACCTTCAATGTCATGGCTTGACATTTGGAACAAGTATCCGTCTCAAAGCACTCGCCCAGGCACCACAGACAGACTCAGTGCAGATCCGTGATCGACATCTTGGGGCCGCACTCCTTACACATTTTGAACCCGATACAAGGAGTCGTCGCGGTAGAAGACAAAGACATCATCGAAGATTTGGAAAATATCAGGACGTCAGAAGTATGAGGCGCACACCGAGTTTCACAAAGCAAATATGGTTGCGGAAAAACGGAACTGAGGCCAGGGGGTGCCGTACGTTCTACTTATAACATCTGATGACATTACCCTCGACGGAGGCCTTCGATGGACATCGACTCAACACCATCGACGCAGGGCGCCCTCTGTCGAAATGGTTTGCCGAAGCAGCCGAAGCTGTACATTACATGTCAAAGATGAGGAATACACTGAAGGACACAATCCATTGGTAAGATGGAATTCTAATACCACCTTAGACAAGAACCCTCGTTTCACTTCAAGAGATACTTTTTCGAAGAAAAAACAAGAAATGGTGGTTTGCAAGAAAGGGAAGGGACTCGCTGAAACCTCTGACTGATGTGATGGCCACCAGAAAGGTTGTTTTCAGCATTAGTAGTCACGAGGAACAAGAATCTAATGGCTCAAAGGAAGCCACATAAGGAAGGTGAGAACCTGGTTCACATCCCAATCAGGACCAAAAAGTAATAGGCAGAACAATCTTCACAAGGCACTTCACGAATTGGTCCATAACCATAACCATAACCAGGATCGTGAACAAAGAACATTGATCTGGAGGCCTTTTGAACACAAGACCATGCAGCCAAGTATACGTTGACTGTGGTGCCTGAAGGCCTGAAGAGGCCTGTGACGGAAGGAACTCCATCACTGTAGTGGTGGGACAAGAGATATGGGTAATCTGGCGCTCCCTGCACAATACCTCAAATCTCCTCAACCAGCATGCATAAAGAGAGCTTGTTGACAGTCTGCGTGCAGCAAGCAGCACCTCAGAGAGGTCCCAGTCAGCATATCTCATCCTCTCAAGAGTCACCCATGTAGGATGAGGGATTCCAGGCTCAGGTGGAGAACCCATCATTTCAACTGGGTTAGGAGATCCGGGGACCAGGCAACAGGAGGGGTGGGCAGATTGTGAAGTCATAAGGTTTGAGAACCATGTCCTCTTCGTCCAATCCATTGCGATCAAGATCAGGGTTGCTCGAATCCTCCTCAACCTCCTGAGAAACCATGGAATGACGGGAATCAGAGGGAAGGCGTAGTAGCAAGGGAAGATCCGCTCCATGGTAAACGCATCCCTTAGCGCGCTGGTCACTGCCAACTCCCTTGAGCAAAACTGTGTGCACTTCCTGTTAGACTCCATGGCAAACAGATCCACAACAGAGAGAGAAGACCTCCTTTCGGACTTACTGCCAGTCTTCACACTTATGTGAGACCTTACTCTGCCTGCTCAGAGCATCTGCATGACTGTTCTATGCCCCTGCCAGATGAACTGCAGAGATCAAGATCTGGTTCTCGAATAGCGAGAACCATAGCTGCATTTCCTCTCTGCAGAGGGAGAGGGAGCGCTCACCAGCCTGCTTGTTCAGGTGATGAATGGCCACCGTATTGTCTGTCAAGATCAGGACATGCTTCCCCTTCAGAGATGGAGCACCTGGCTTCCATTGGTGACCAAAGGCTGCTCACCTACAAGTCCTCACAGTGAGTACCCCAACCCTTCAGGGATTCAACTGTGACCACCTGAGCCTGAGGCCACATAGGCCAGAAGGGTTCCACGGCTAGCTGGTTGCTGCTGCTGGCCCACCAAGAAAGTTTGATGGCCACGGACCTGGACACTCTGAGGATGTCATTCAGGGTTCAAAGATACTGGGACCACAGACCTTGCAGGAGCCACTGTAACAATCACAGTTGCAGTCTGGCCTTGGGCACTAGAAACATCCAGGTGGCCATGAGGTGGAGGAAGGAAGTTGCGGGTAAAGTGGCATGGTTCCAGAAAAGATCCACCATTTGCGCAGTGCTGGCTACTCTCTCCCCAAGCAGAAAAGCCTTCCCTGCCCGAGTGTCCAGGACTGGCCCAATTAACTGGCGTTCCTGAGCTGGTGTTGTGTGGGACTTCTTCAAGTTCAGGGAGAAGCCCAGTCTGGGGGGTAATGAGCAGTTGTCCTCGAGATGGGACAAGACCTGCTCCACCAATCTCCCTCGGATCAGCCAGTCATCCAGGCACGGGAATACATGGACACCAGATCTCCTGAGGCGAGTCTCAACTAACGCCATGGGATTGGTGGAGACCCTCGGAGCGGAGGTCAACCCAAAGTGAAGCACCTTGAATTGGCAGTGCTTGTCCCCTGTGAGGAACCTCAAGTTCTTCAAATTTATCAGCACATGAAAGTAAGAGTTCTGAAGATCTATGGACACCAGCCAGTTCTGCAACTCGAGAACATGAATAATCTCTCTTAACATCTCCATCCTAAGTGTATCTTTCCTCAGGATCTTGTTCAAAACCCTGAGGTCCACGATGGGACGGAGACTGCCTCCCTTCTTGGGTACCAGGAAATACTGGGAATACCAACCCGACCCTCTCTGCCTGGATGGTACCTCTTCCATGGCATGCTTCAACAACAGTACTCACAGTGCTTCCTGAGCTCCTGTTCCGGCTGACAAGAAGGTGGTCTGTCCGGAGGTGTCCTTAAGAAGGGCAGATAATAAACCCACTACACAAGCTGCAGGGCCCAGGCGTCGGAGGTAATCTCCTGCCTCTGGTGCCAATGCTCGGATAGCTTTCCTCTGACCAGTGAGTGGAGGGGTGGGGAATCAAAGCGACTTGGAGGATGGTGTCGCACAAGCCACTGCAGCTGCTGTCTTCTGACCTCGAGATGCCCCCCCAGGGCCCTTCTAGAACACAAGAAATGTCTCTGCCGCTGACTGGCTTGCGGGAGTTGAGCCTTCCTGCCATAGTGGACATAGCGTAAGTAGCCTATTTCCCTCAAAACTAAACTAAAGGCAGGTCTGGCCAGCTGTTGTGCAGTTAGGCCTAGTTACTTTGCGGGAAAGCTTGGACTCCTTGAAGTTCTCCAAGGAGTCATCGGCCTTCGGGTCAAAGAGATTCTCCCTATTAAAAGCCATGTCCAACACTTTAGTCCGGACATTGGGGGAGAACCCTATGGGCACAGCAAGGCCTGCTTCCTAAGGACCATAGCGGAACCCATCACTTGGCCAACACAGTCCACCCATCCAGGCCAATTTGCAAGGACTGCTTGCCTATCTCCTTCTCGTCATACACCAGCAACTGTCCTGCAACTCCCTTTAATGGATCATTTGTGGTGTATACTAAACTGCTTTCCACAGTCCACATGAATATTTTGCAAAGCCACAGGAGACATTAGGGTACTGTAAAGCCATGCTCCCAGAGGGGAAAACTTTCTTTGCTAGAGTATCCACTCCCCCCCCCCCCGTCAGTAGGTAAATTGGACATGGTAGAAGCTGCCCTGGTGGAGACTGCAGCCGACTGAACAACCAAACCCTCTGGTGTGGGGTGGGGTGAGAGGAGAGAGAAAGAGGGTCTACTCTTGCTGTCCTATATCTGCTCGTCAGGTTGGAATTAAGCGGGGGAATGGAGCAGGGACTTTGCCATAAGGAGGTGACTGCATCAACTATAGCCTGATTGAATGCCATATTTCTCTTTGTTGTGGGACCCTCATCAGGAATGTCTGTTAGCTAATAGACCTGGACAGGTACAGCAGGGGTATTCAGCTCCAAGGTGTCAGCAACCCTGTCCACTAGGACAGGAAACTTCACATGAGTATGTGCATATGGGCAAGCCTGCTGTAATTCGATATCTGGGGAAGTGTCCAGCCAAATTCAGTCCATCTGACAAGGCAATGAGAAAAGCAATCCGTTGAAGTATACACTGCCAAATAACCCTGTTCGGAGCTGCAACCAGAAAGAAATTATTGTCAATCTGCCAAATTAATGTCAATCTGCCTGTGGACAACCCCTTCTGCAGGAAGATCTACCTCATGGTCTCCCCCACATCAAAACCAACTCCCAGGAGCATCTTGTGATGAATATACGACCAAACTATGTCTATGCCCTGCCAGTCGAATGACCCCTGCAACGGGACTCGGGAGGCCAGAATGCAAGATTTCACCAATGTACCAAACCCATCAGCCAGTGGGAGCCCTTGTATGAAGGGCAACGCCCAAATATCCATTTTGCAACATAGCTCAGTCGCTCTTTGCTCTATCCCATGAAGGGCCCCCAACATACTCCACGACCCAAAAGCCACCCATGAAGTGGCCATGCTATGCCTTTGATCCACAATCCTCGCCAAACGAGGCACATCCCCTAACAGAGCGAAAAATGTTTTAGGAGGTCGGGCCTATGACATAGGTGAGCCCTATCTCTCATGTAATCAAAAAACGGGGGCAAAACCCATAGATATAGCTGAAAAGTCCCAGACTTGAGCACTGTGACCTTGAGTCCAGATGATCTTTCCATGGCGTGCAATTACCAATCTCGCTGCTTGGAGTAGGTGAGTGATCAGCGTGGCCCTCAGTCCCGACACTGGGTACCCTCCCTCTGGATCCACTTGTCCTAGGATCACACACACAAGATCCCAAGGAGAAGACCCACCCATGATGTTTTTAATGTGTGATAGAACCTACTTCCACAAAATGGTTGATTACCGGGCAATTCCACCACAAATGCCTCAAGTCTCTCACCAGTCCAGAACCCATCCAGCATAATGACGACTCCCCCTGATCAATGTTGCTCTACCTATGCAGGGTAAAATACCACTTACCACTTGATACAGACTTTGAAGGCATTTTCCTTAATTGTGAAACACCTAGAGGATTTCTGGGCACTTTCCCAAATATGGGTCTACTCTTCTGGCTCTATGGAGACTTGCATCTCCTCAATCCATTAACCCCATTTGAAAGGGAATCCATAGGCAAATACCCCTGTAGTTGATGGTAAATTTTAGATATGCACTTCCCCACATCCCAATCTCTCAGCGGCACTTCCAAACCCCTTGGGGTGCATGTACCCCTCTCGCGAACCTCACTTTGCGATAACCATTGCCAAAGTTGCATATAGTGAAACATCTCTAATTCCGCAACCCCAAACTTTATCTTACAAACCTCGAACATCAGTGGGAGGGAGTCATTATATAAGGCCCCCACGGTCAAAGCGCCCTGTTATTTTTATTGTTATTTTCTATTGTGTTTCGGTTTCAGTCAAACCTTTCAGATATACTTATTATTTATCAAATAGACATCCATTAATTTAAAAAAGCATACATCTTAGAAACAACAATATTTCAATTCATAATTGAACATAGAAAAAGTAATTAGCGCCATAAAGAATCATTATATCTCCAGCTTAGGTTCCAATTAAAAGTAGAGAAAATATAATCATACATATTCTATTTCCTTCGTACACTCTCCAAATATTTTCTTTTTTTTCTTATTTTATCACAACCAATATACTAGATCAATTACTTTTAAAAATTGAACCACATCTAGCGTAGTACTCACCCTCTGACCACTTCAAAGGAGGGACCACATTTGACTATTGGAATATAAAAGAGATTGTGCTCGAATATGTCCCAGGCACGTCACTATCTTTTTGTTCAGGCTGGGACATTCGCCTAAAATATGGAACAATGTCTCCAATTGTCCTGATACCAGGCAATACCTGCAGGTATGCATAGACATTGTTCTCATTTCTCTTGGGAGCCCTGGACCTCCCTGGTAGGCAGAATATTCATCCAAAATCTTAAAACGATGCTTCTAAAGATCAGATCCGGAAAATATGTAAGATAGTTGGGTATACTGCCTAACCTTTTGGTTTCTCCCTCTAGGATTATAGAAGATTTATAAGCCAAGCAGGCTTGCTGTTTTTCAATCCAGTCAAATCGCCGGATCTTAAAGTTGGCCTTTCCCGGATGGAGAATCAAAAGGTCCATCTCCACCTCTGCTTTTGCAGCAAATTCCCAGTAGTAATGAGCCCATTCCCCCACTGCATGATCACAGGACAACCCATAGCTTCTTTGATGGTACCAAACAGAGAACTTCCATCCTCCAACAAGCACTTTCTAAATAGTGAGATGGATTTCCAACTCACACTCAATTGCAACAACAATCCCAGCTTCCACCGTATGATTTGGTTTGGGATGGATTCTGGGAGTGATAAAACTTTTTTCCAGAATAAGACTCCTATCCTATTCCAGATTGTTGTAGGGGCACATAGATCTAGTTCCGCCCCATATGCAAATGTAGTGAACACTTTCAGATATAAAGAAATATGACTGGGTACAAAGAGAGCCATTCCCTGGGATGCTAGGACGTGGGCCTTCAATTTCAAGGTTGATATATTATACAATTCTCTTCTGTTCGTATTCATAGTGAAGCCCAGGTATTTATAAGCGTCTACACAGGCAACCCCTTCATAATTTATCTGCCATTGAAAGTTATTAGTTTTATTTGATGTTGATGACTTTAGGATCATAATATTGGAATTCTTGATGTTAACTTTTAGCCGATAAACTTCTGTAAATGATTGCATAATCTCTGCAGACCTATTTGCATCTGATCTACCAAGACGAGGTTGTCTGCATATAACAACCACTGCATGGGGCATCAATTCAATCATGGGGGGAAGCTTTGTGTTTTAGATAACACAGGGCCCAGATCACTGATATAGAGATTAAACGAAGCAGGGGCAAAATGCACCCCTGCTTTGAACCATGGTCAGTCAGACTTCTTGTTGAAAGATCACCCTGCTTATTTAGCCTCATCCTGCAGGAAGTCCAAGAATAGAGATCTTTAAACATTGCCAACAGATGTTTCAGCCAATCCCAAGTGTCCATCTTCTGCCTCAATAATTGAAGGTCCACACTATGAAAAGCAAATTGAAAATCGATAAAGGCATATAAATCTTTCTGTTGTTCTTCTGGGCTTTTACCTTTAAGAGATTAAGGGCCTCGTCGCGAGTTGGGTGGTAGCCCTTAAATGCACCTGTAACACTGTTACCATGGCATGTAAGGGCTGGCCCTATAAAGAGTTGTGTGAAAGTGTGGAGTCTTACCTCCAGCTTTTTGCAGGAGGAAAAAATCCTGCTTTCCGTCAATTTTCAGAAGTTTTCGGCAGAAGGGAAGGGGGCTCCGAAGAAACTCGCCCTCCCTGCCCATGGCGGACATCTTGGAAAAGGATTTCATTAATTGAACGAAACACCTTGTGCATCCCATTCAATGAATGAATGAATGAAAATCCTTTTTTTTTTAGCACCCCGGGTTACCGCTTTAGTAACCCGGGGTGCTAATGGCATTAAGCACTCGTTACAGGGGCTGCAATAGGTGTTAACATCCCGGGCCCCTCGTTAAAAGCCCTCGCGTTCATAGCATAGCTCATTTCCAAGACGCAGGGGGATTTTGTGATTTCGCAATCAGGGTAAAGATTGAGAATAAAAGCTCTACCCATATCTCAATATGTTCTTTTAGCATCATCAAGTTGGTTAACCCATCAGGGCCAGGGACCCTAGTGTTACTGCTTATAATTAAAGCCCATATGCCATCTTTGTCAATGGTTAACGGCCAATGGGCTACTGATGTATTTGGAAGTTGGTTAATCACTGAAAACCCACTTGAAAAATATTTGAGAAATGCTTAACCCATCTCTCTCCCGTGACTGGATTACCATGGCCATATCATCAGAAGCAGGAATGTTTTAATCAATTTCCATGTTTCTGATGCATTTTGCGAAAAGAAAGCCCTCATCATTGCTTCAGCATCATTTTGAAGTCGTTGCCTTTTATGCCCTCTCAACCAATTTTTATAATAGAGCTTGAGTTTCTTGTTTTTTCATTCTCTTTTTCAGACCCTCTCAGTGCCTTAATATCTGAGTGAAGTCAGCGGTATTGATGCCACATTTAACTAACTCCCTGGTAAGGGGTAGGCTTTTGTCAGTTATAAGAGGTCCTGCCTTCCCACTTCTGAGAAATCAAAACCCATTGGGCACAAATAAGGAGCTCCGTCCAGCACCACATTTCTAATCAACTTAGAGGGAATATGAAGGAGAACTCTGTTTAGATGTTGATTATCAAAGAATTTGACCTGCCCAATATCTTGCGAGGATATAATTCTTAGGTGTGGTAAGGTATCAAATGCATCCAGCATTTTCTCTCTATTTAGGGTTAATAAATCCGAGGAGATGGGAAGTTTTTCCAAAAAAAATACACATTTGATCATGTCCCATGGCATCTTCTGCTCTTAAATCTTGTTTAGGCAGTAATCGTGTGAGTTGGACATTGTCCAAAGTTGGTTTAGTTCTCCTTTGTTCAAGGATGAGGAAGTCTGTATCTCCTTCCATTGGGTGACAACTGATTTTACTGAGGGTCCCATATGTAATTTCCACTGGTGGAGGCAATGCCTCAACCCTGGCCCTTTTTAGTTCCAAAATAAGAAAAGACTCCTACTCCCGAATAGGGAGATGAGGCAATCTACTTGAGCCGGCAATTGTTATCCCCTCTGGAGGCTCTGATGCAATAACCTGGGCAGAGCCTCCACCCATTCCTTGGCTTACTGAAATCATGGTTCAGTACAATGGTGACAGTGAAACTGATAGATCCCTCAAATCTGTATTACCCATTGCCCTCTTTTCTTTCTCTACTTGCAACGTTTGAATAGTCTTCTATTTCCTATCCTTCTTATTACCCACAAATGCCGGTTGTCGAGCCTCTACTCCTCCGTTGGTCTCTGGAAGATGAAGCCATCTCAAAAATGTCCTTGTGGCCACTATTTTGAACTTTTGAAAGGAGCTAGTTTCTTGGACTTTTTCTTTAGTAATTTTCCCCTCTTCTCTTTTTCTTCTTTCTGTGATTAAAAATGGGATAAGTGTCTTCCGCTACTTCCTATCTAATTCCTTGAATATCTTCCATAGCCATTAACAGAATGTTCACAGGAGCTTACTGACCTTCGCCCTGTTAATTGGGCAAGTTCACTCCTTGATGCTGTTCAGTTAGAACTTCTCCTGTTATATTTGTCAATAACTCCACCAGTGATACATCTCTGTTTGTGGGATCAGAATTGGCAACATGTACACTGGCAGTTTTAGGCTGGTGGTGGCCTTACATTTTAGCATGGAAGGTTTATCATTTGCATAACAGTAAGCCCTCCGTCCATGCCACTTTTGTTGCTACAGTTGTTAGTAAAAAGGATTGTTACTGTATTTTTGACTCAATGGTCTCGTATAACTTCATTAAAGGAAGTAATGCAAAATTAAATGCCACCAGTGATATAGGTGGGCCATTTGAACCCGCCGCCTGAGTGTATTCTTCCTGCATTAGCCCTGGGACTTGGTAAGAGGATAGAGAAGCCAAAACACGAGAGGCAGAGTTTTGATATAATACTGGGGAACTATCTAGCGTCTGCATAGGCTCCAAATGTTCGTCCACAACTCCCAAACTCAAGTTTGTCACTGCTTATCCCACAGCTGTATACTCCATGTCCACTGGGACTTCAAACCAAATCCCTCTAATGTGGTGTCGCATTTTGCCCATGACCACACTACCTCGCCGCTCAAGGGCATTCTCCGAATCATGGATTGGATCCAAAATGATCAGACGGTCAGTCCTAGCTGATTCGCCTTTCTACAGGTCAATAGGATTCTCCCCCTCAGTCACAATGGTTTCTATCTCTCGAATTCCTGGCAGAACATCTGTATCCAGAATGTCGTCTTCTGTAGGGCGGTCCATGCCCCCCCCCCCCACCTCACCGGGGAGTGATGGGCCACTTGTTGAGAATATGTAGTGATTTTAGTTGATGAATCCTTGCAGAGGCATGGGGCAGAACATGCTGGAGATGTTGGCTCTACTTGTATGTTTAATAAGGACGGGGCAGCTGTTGGCTGTTTATGCTGCATAGCCATGTCAACCACCATACAGTCAGCACGAGCCTGCTGCTCCGAGTTCCGCTCGTCCTCCATTCTATTTCCATCAAGACTTAACACGTTTTTGCCATAGCAGACATTTAAATCACAGAGCCAACATCCCTTTTATGGTGTTATAATCACAGCCAATTCTGAAATGCTTTCCAAGGAACTTCCGCATTCCTACATAATAAATCACGATAAGAGTTGCACTCCGGAATCACCAAATAGAATTTGTCGGCCTCCAACAACGAAGCTTACCACCTTCGTCGTAGGTCCAGAGCGGCAGGTCTTCCGGCAGGCGTTTACAATACTCTTCTGTCAGGAGACGGTCACAAGTGACCAGAGGCAGTCTTTCCTCACTCTGTCTCCTGCCGGTGAGCACCACTTGCAGCCTCACTTTCACGCAGGCACTTCCTGCCTGTCCTGGTTTTTATATCTCCTCCTTCTTCATTAAAGGAGCAGTAGCTGTAGGTAGGCAGGAGCAGCACAAATAGCAACAACAGATAGCGATTTCTCCCGCTGACAGTGACTGCCTCACTTGCAGCCTCACTTTCACTTGCTATTCCCAGGCTGTGAATACCCTATAACATAGACGCAGCGAGAAATCAGTCTTCAGCACGACCGGAGAGAGGACCCAAACATGCTGAAGCACTGAACAAGCGCACCGCCCTGTCCCAGTGCTCCAGAGAAAGCTTTGTCGAGTACAAGAGGGTCCCTCACGCCGATCTGCCACACACTCAGGAATGGGAGATGCTTCAGTGGGACAGCAGTCGCAGGCTGCTCAATATCCCTCCAGCTTTTATATGCCACCAAATCTATAGAATCACATGCTTTATGGTCACCCAAGCACTATGCCGCTTCGCTGTCCGGTTTGGTGCGCCAAATCCAATACATTCACTAGTCTTCGGATGTTGTTGCCCAGGTCACGCTGCTTTATGAAGCCTGACTGGTCAAGTATGATCACGTATGGGAGTGTACACTTCAAAGGGGCTTCCAGGACCTTATCGTAGATCTTCACATCTCCGTTGAGTAGGGCAATAGGGCGGTAAGAGCAGAGTTACTTAGGGTCCTTGCCAGGTTTCAAAACCAGGATTGTCAAGGACTCAGCCATGGAAGCAGTGACCTTCCCTGACATGAGAAAAAATGGAAAGATTTGTCATATGGGGAGCCATGGTTGTCATGAAAGACAGTGAAGCCGTCAGGGCCTGGTGCCTTGTGCTGCGGCAGCACATGAATTGCAGTCAGCACCTCCACTGCGTGATAGGAGAATTCAGGTCAAGTCTATCTTGGGCATCCACCTGTGGGAGATGGGATTTAGCCAGGAACTGGCCTTGGGGCTATGATAGTAGATCTCCCCTAAGGACAATGTGGGGCCTTCTGCATACTGGTCTATTCCCGCAGCAGACAGGAGATAAAGCTGCACGCTGATTGTTGCCGAAGCATTGCAGCCAAAAAGTAGTAGTGCTGCTTAGTAAGTAATAGTGAGTGGGGCGAACGCCCAGCGCACAGTGCCTCCAATCGACTGCGGGCTACCTTAAGTGCTAGAAGGGCTCTGTTTAACCTCCTCCTTGTAGGCCTTCTCTTCACTTTCTAACCTCTCTACATATGGCTTTCTCGATCAGACGTATGCTGTACTCCTGCAGATGGTTTCTCCCTGTATCACTGCCTTGAAGGCATCCCAAACTCCATTTGGTTTAGCCTCACCTAGGTCATTCTCTTCAAAATATTTGGTTAAAGTGTCCTCAATCTCTCCTCTAATTACCACATCTTTCAACAGTGCATGGTTAAAACATCACAGTACTCGGGCAGGGGCCTGTAGGAAAGGACCAAGGATGAACAATTATACAAGGGCATGATCTGAAAGGTATTTAGTCCCGATCTTCACACGATCTACTTGTGGAATCAAGTTTGCTGAAGCAAGAACCATATCCAACCTAGCGGAAGAATGGTGAGCATGTGAGTAGAACGTAAAATCTTCCTCCGACTGGTGAATAAACTGCCAACATTCAATCAAGGAGCACCCGTCTGAATCCGCGTAAGGGAATGAAAATTACATGTGTCAGCACTAGTGAGGCAGGATGTTTTATCTAACTGCGCATGTAGCATGCAGTTAAAGTCCCCTCCCATGATCACTTCACCCTCACAGAAATTGCGTAACACTGTAATTAGGCACGTAAAAAGCGGTCCTGAGACTCATTAGTGGCATAAACTGACACCGATGCCCAAACCACAAACCTTTTACTAGGAAGTAGCGATCCTCAGGATCCCTCAGTAGTTCCTTTTTAAGGAATTGGGCCTTAGCGCTCCCCATGATTGCTACCCCTTTTGTCTTAGAAGCCCCACATGCAAAGTATCTCAAGTTATAGTGCCTACTAACTAGCCCCCCATGTCTTTTTGAAGAAGATGTGTTTCTTGAAGAAACACCACTTGCTGCCTCCAATTTGCGTAGGAGACGCTCCACTCCTCCACATTGAGTGATTTCCCCCATCAGGACGCATCTCTCAGCGCCATGGAGACCCCCACCCACAAAGGACCCGCCAGGGGAGAGAGGAGAAAGAAGGAAAGAAGAAGGGAAGAAAGAGGGGAGAAAAAAAATAAAATAACGAGCACCCTGGACTCCATGCAAGAGGGATCACTCAGGCAACTGAGCCATTGTTGCACCCTGGCATGGCCATGTATAGAAAAAGGGGGAGGACCCCAAGCCGTTGTCACAAGTTAGTAGCTAGACACCAGGATTCATGACTGCCGGCCCACCACTCAGGCCTGCGAGAATTCATTCATTACAGCAACCACGGGTTAAAAGTCCATGTTGTTTCTTAGGACGTCGCCTCTTCTACCTGTCTGGCAAGGAGAACTCCTTCTCATCTCCAGCTTCTGGGTCAGGACAGCCCACCTACGAGTCCTCACTACGCACGTCCTTGCCTTCTTCCAATGTAGAGATCACCCATGCCTTGCCGTCCAGTTCAAAGTGCACTTAAAGGGGAAGGCTCATTGGTATCGGACACCCTTCTCCTGGAGCCAACTGGTCACACACTCGAGTCCCTTCCACCTATGGAGTCTATGGAGCCTATGGATTGTCAGAGATGAGATATCCTGGAAAAAGGTGAGCAGGCCTCCCTCCAAAGGTTATTCTTTCTTGGTGACTTCTGTGGCGCTTGCATTAACTTTTCTTTAATGTGAAAGAAGTGAATCCTAGTCAACATATCGCCAAGTAATTGCAGAGAGCGCTATAATGCTGCGCGGGTTCTATGGGTGCAGTCTAGATGGCTATCGCCCTCACCGGAGTCCCCCCCAGTACAGACTGAAAGAGAGCCTGGATGCATTCTTAAAGCGCACTGTCTGGCACCGAGTTGAGGACACTGATAGTTTTACGCCGAGATCTGATTTCAGCGTCTTACTGTCTGTCAGTCACCTGCTGCATTATGGTTTCCAGCTCTGCCAATCTCGCTTCAAGTAACTCCTGTTCTTTAGCTTGTTCACATTGTTTGTCCTGCATCTCTTCCAGTCGTCTATAGGGTTTCTGGAGGTGACGATCCAGTTCTGAAATGCTTTGTGACAACATTGCGTTACCCTTCTGAATGTCAGTTTTGAGCTCCAGAATTAGCTCCTGAAGGTCAGCTGTGGATATCATTGAGTTTGCCTTTCTGGAGTCTTGACCAGACTGTTTATGTCTCCTTCAGGGGGTGCCCTGTGCTTAGCTGTAACTTTAGACATGACTGACCCTGCAGGTAGAGGCTGCCAGCTGTTCCAAGAGATTTAAAATTCTGGGAAAGCAACGACGTCCAACACTGTGTCCACTGCGCGCCACAAGTAAGAAGCCCAAATATCCGCCAGAAAGGTCACCTGATGTTATGCCTCCTGCCGCACCTGGTCACAAGCCTCCAACATCCAGCCCCATGGGCAAGGACAGTGTCTACTGGATACTCCAAAGTGGCAAATTGCGGCAAACAGTGAAAGAAGCTATGCTAGGCCAGCCACACATTCTCGGTCGTTATCAGTGCTGAAACTATATAGGATGCCTTCCCCCTCAGTTTGGAGACTGACACCTCTTCACCATCCATACTGCTGCTCACCAGCTCCCACCTGGTAATGGTCCCCTCCTGCACAGTGAAGAGGGGGCGCATGCACGATAGCACCTCTGAGATGAATCAACATCCTAGGAGGGGGAAAGCGCCCCACCAAACAAACAGCAGGAACCAGCGTCCAGCTCAGCAGTGAATCCACCCCTTAGCCAGCACCTGACAGATAATGCTCTGTGATATGCACAGGCAAGTGTGATCCGCAGTCACTGCAGACCTGATCTTCATCCACAAAGTCACTATCCAGTGTAGTCCTTCAATGATGCACACTCTGACCTTCCATGCTCATGAAGAACAGCCTTCTTCAGTGCAGGGATACCCTGCATGATGCCAGCAGGGTCTGCTCAGGCCACCATACCACAAACCAACTGAGCTGCAGCTTCCTCAATCTCCCAGGCCTCCATTCCTGCAATGATGAGATCCCTCCAGAGCGCATGTAGCCGAGGCTCTGCCTGGGTATCCAGGGCAGCCAAGAGGAGAGGCTAGCTCCCCTGCAGCACAGTGACAGCGTCCGTGAGCTACATGTTCCCCTGCAGAGGAGACCTACCTCGGGGAGCAGGAGCTAGAAGCTGCAAGCTCTCTAGGCTGGAAATAGCCCGGCCAGTCCTGCTCTTCTTCTGCTCCAGTTAACACAGAGCTTGCACCACCACCATCTTACAGGACTCCATGAGGTCGGGAGCACTAGCTCACACACGGCTCCTCTGCCAGCTCGCGTCCGCCCCATCTAACATTGCTGCAGGGGTCGGCCGCCCGCAGACTACAAGAGAGGGCTGAAACATTAAGAAAACGTACATTTGTGGGTATGAAAGGGAGCAAGAGGCCGGTAGGCGCTGGGAGCTCAAAGAAGATATGACCGCATGAGTCCCCTGCTAGGCCACACCCCCTAAACCTTTTTTCTCTAACTTCTTATTCCTGTGCTAATTTCACAGTAATAATTTCCAATAACAGACATTCCTGTGGTAGAGTTCTTTCTCGCAATCATGGGAAACATTGTTCAGAATTAAAACGTCTTCTATGTCCTCACAAGAACTCAACATGTGTCTCCCTTCTTTTTTCCAGGCACCCTCACTCCACTCAATTGCTATTTCCCTTCCAAGCCCTCTCCCATTACCCCCGACACTCATCGCTCCATGTGACTCACATTTTGTTCTGAGTGCTTCATATGGCATTACCGCTCGAATCTCGTGAGATTCGTGCGGTCTTCCCCATATAAACCAAATATGTTCTACTCTTAACTTTCTCCCCAACTCACCCTCAAATATCCAACTTTACATTGTGTCTTCTTTCCCACTCCCGACCTCTAGCCTGATCAGATTGCTATTTCTATTGGCATTTATATAGAGCCTACGGCCAGGCCATCTAAGCGCTGTGGTTCAAAAGAATCAGTGATTCCAAAGGAGTGACTACGTAAACAGAAGAGTTTTGAGTCTCTTTTTGAAGTTAAGAACATTATTAGACTCTGTAAGGTCATGGGGGAGTTCATTCCAAAGTTTGATGGCATCCTTTTTCCACCTCCAAATATGGTTTTTAGTTCTTTCATTTGTGGCTTCTCCCTGCAATATCGCAGGAATCACTCACACTGAATACATTGTTTTTTAAAAAGGTGCTTTTTAATTTCTGAAAAGCCTCTCAGCCTCTCTGCTGCAAAGCACCAAGGCTGATATATGATATGATATGGCATTTTTAACGCACATAAAGACTTTAAGGTATAGGGGGCACCCCATGTCTCTGATGAATATTTTAAAAACGACTGGGTGGATTTACTCCAAACCAGCCAAGGTAATTAAGTCAATGCTTTGTGCCCAAATTGTTCCTTATTTGGTCCAAATCTTCCAAGTGGTTTTCGCGCTACAGCTGTTCAAAAACTGCACTTTTTCTCTATGAAAATGAATGGCGGTAGCATGAAAACTGTGTTTTTATGTTTTCTTAATACATTTTTCATCTTTTAACAAATTGGTCCCAAAATGTGCCATTTGGGGGGATCCTTGACATACCTTTGTTTTAAATCATTTCATCCAAATCCATCCCGCATTTCAAAAGTTATTAGCCACGCTCAGACTCTTTGCTGTAAAAAGCACAAAGGCGATTAAAAAGGATTTAAGGGGAATTGGCCACCCCATTCTCTGTCGAATATTTGTAAAACTACTGGATGGATTCAGCCCAAATCAGTCAAGGAAATGAAGACAACACATTGTGCCCAAATTGTATCTTATTTGGTCCAAATCTGCTAAGCGGTTTCCAGGCCACGGCTGTCCAAAACCTGCAATTTTTCTCTATGGGGAAATTAATGCGAGTAGGCTGAAAACATTGTTTTTTTTTGTTTTCTTAATAATATTTTCATTTTCTAACTAATTGATCCCAAAATTTCCAGATTAGTGGAACTTTTCGGAAAACTCTTGTTTGGAAACTTGCATCTAAATCCATCCAGCATGTGAAATGCTCAGACTCTCTGTTGTAAAAAGCACCAAGGCCAATAAAAAGGATTTAAGGAGCATGGGGCAACATCTTATTTCTCGGATATTTTTAGAACTACTGAATCGATTTACCCCAAGCCAGCCAAGAAATTTCAGTCCGCACTTTATGCCCAAGTTGTTTCCTATTGGGTCCAAATCTCCCTATCGGTTTTCACACTATGGCTCTTAAAAAACTGCAAATTATATTGAAAGGTTATTAAAGAAAATGAAACACAACAGTTTCACAGTTTTCAGGCCATTTATTTCCCCATAGAGAAAAACTTGCAGTTTTTTAACAGCCATAGTGTGAAAACCGGTGGGCAGATTTGGACCAAATAGGAAACAACTTGGGCATAAAGAGTGGACTGAAATTTCTTGACTGGCTTGAGGTAAATCGATTCAGTAGTTTCATAAATATTAATTATGGCTGTTAAAAAACTGCTAATTTTTCTCTATGGGGAAATGAATGGCCTGAAAACTGTGAAACTGTTGTGTTTCAATTTCTTAATGACCTTTTCATATAATTTGCAGTTTGTGATGGGGGCTTTGACACACTTCTTGTTTTGAAAATGTCATCCAAATTCATCCAGCATGTCAAAAGCAATACAAATTTGGGAAGAAATGACTGCTTTTGAATTTCTGCGAAGCTTGTCAGCCTCTCTGATGCAATCTGGGACACTTATATAGCTATCATTTTGGGAGAAGGGGGCACCCCCTTCTCCATCAAGTATTTTACCAATTACTGGATGGAATAACCCTAGACCCTTCCCGGAAATCAAGTTAACGCTTTGTGCCCAAGTTGTTTTGTACCTGGTCCAATTATGTGCAGCATTTTATTCCGGTGTGCTGTACAGGAATGTTGACTTTTCTCTATAGGAAAATGAATTGGACTAGGCTGAAAACAGCATGCTTTTGCTTTCTTAATAAACCTTTTATTTTGTAACTCATTTTTTACAAAATTTCCAGTCTGCGGAAGCGGGCCAGTGACAAACATTTTGTTTGCAAACTATCAGCCAAATCTGTTATGCAAGTCAAACATTATTAGAAATTCAATGGTTGGGTTTACTATGAAACTTGACACTCAGCTTAACTATAGTGTGGCTACTGTCACACTAAAATTCACTGAAAAAACATTAGTTAAGGGGCAGTTAAGGTGATTAGATTTAACACAACAAACCCTTGACATTCTGCAGATGTGGCAAGTAATGATCATCTTAATTCAGCATTTCCCCTGTTGCAAAGCCCATGGCCACCTATATAACAGATTGGATTCACAATGACACATAAAATTACAAGCAGGTAAGATAGCTCAGTGGGTTGAGTGCCCACTGCTGCGATCTGTGTATGATCTGCAGGTTGCATGATTGAATCCCGGCAAGGCCAACTCTGCCTTTCATCCTTTCAAGCTCCATAAATGAGTACCAACTTTGGTTGGGTGATATTGTATGTATATGTGTTTTATGTAAAGTGCGTAGGCATAAGCACTATATAAATAATAGATATCCTGGGGGTCATCAGCGGGGTTGTGGGTGCCAAATTTCAAGTATTTTGTTGCATCAAATATGATCACCTTAACTGTCGTCATGGGCCTTATACAGAAGGAGAAGGGCTCCACACAAACTGCACGTGTATGGCCAGGACAGGGCACCTGGGGGTAACTTGTGAAGTTGTGGAGGAGTACGGGCAAGGGTCAGGCAGGCCAGGCAACTGAGTGCCTACACTTGGGGACATCCAAGCGTTCGGGAGAAGATCTTGCAAGATCTGCAAACTCCCCTCAGAAGTCGCAGGGAAATCTACATCAGGCCTCCATATCCTGCAACTTTTGCCAGACATTCCAGGAAACCTGTTTGGAAGTGCCTCATCCCTCAGCTTGCAGAGCCAGATGCACCCAGTAAGAGGGAACACGAGGAAGAAGTGCGAGTTAAGCACTAGGAAGACAGAAGGATCACCCAGGAACACAGAACAGGCAAAAGAAGTCTGAGAAGGTACAGATCAGGATAGGGTAGGACTTACTGTGTTGTTTTCTTCGGGCCAGGATTCCACTGCCTCTCTGCCGTCGTTGGTCACTGCGCATCCTCACCTTCAACGAGAAAGAGAACTGATGGTTATTTGAGCAGGGACTTTGCTCTTTCCTGGCCTATACTTTAATGCTAACCTCAGCACATGCGCTGCATCTGTGTCCCATGTCTCCAACCGGCCTCCTTGGCCGTCTCATCTGAAGCCACCTCCTGCAAACACAACGACACAAAGAAAAAAAACGATCAGAGCAAGCAAATGAATGAAAACCCCTTAAGACTCATCGCTACCAACCCAGATCATTGGTGCCACCAGATCAAGTTGCAAATAACCTCTGGAGTGAGGTATAATTCCACAACACCCCAGTGCCCACATAGGCCTTCTACAGATCATTGGGGGTCAAGATCTGGAACTTCACCTAGCGACCACACCACTGACATGGGTACACAGCACTTTAGTGGGTAAGAGTGGTGGCAGGATAGGGTCGCAGGGAAAGCAAATACACAGTGGCCTACGATCATGCTTCGTGACCATTCCCCACATACACTGAAGCCAGAGGAATGACAAGGGCAGATAAGAGTGGGCATCAGGTCTAGAGCTAATGGGAAGATTTCACGCCACCATCTCTCCATAGGACACCCTCCGCTGTCTGTGCTAGAATCCATAAATCCAACAGGTGGAGTTTTGGGCAGGAGGGAAAGGCGCAGGCTTCAGGTCTTGGCATCCATACGCCTCTAAAGGCTAGCAAGAGAGGTTGGACATTACAGTTGGCCCTTAAGTAACTTTTTTTCAGCGAATTTCAAGTGTTTGTTATCCAATTCTTTATTCAAAGGCCACTAGCCATGGCCTTCGGCCATGGACACTGAACATGTTGCACCAATAGGATTCTTTAGGACCCACTAGCCATAGCCTTTCTCTCAAGATAGTCTTCTTTCAGTTCCATGTAATAATGTCACCATAGAAATGTCGCCAGGTTAGAATAGCTGTGACCTTCGAAGAGAAAAGGTCCGTCCCGAGAGGTCGCCACTCTGCCCACATCTAATGGCAATCAGCAGCACAGAACGACCCCCCAGGGGAACAGCTATTAAGGGAAAAATCCAATGAAGGTGTAAAATACCCCTGTGTCCTGGGTGATAGTATATACTAGGTACAAGTCCCAGTAGGAAAATATACATGCATATTGTGCCAAGATACAGAATTCCAATAACTGGTAGTGCATAGAATGCAGGAGCAAGGGTAAGTAAGAGAAGGCATGCTAGAATGAAAGAGAAAGCTAGACGCAGCAAAGAAGTCCAAAGGCAGTATATAAAAGGAACTTGCAGGGAAGAGAGAGGATCCTGAAGGCACGGGGAACAGCAGCAAGGATAGCAGAGCAAAGGTGGCTTCGGAGGACAAAGCAAGAAAACAGTGTCTGACCCAAAGAGAAGGAATGGATGAGGGTTGCAACGCACAGCGTTGTGGAGCAGAAACCCGGAAAAGGCGAACGGAAGATGCCATGTTGGAAAACAACTAGAAGGAGGAGGCCATTTGAGGATAATGTGGCAGCACATCAATGGCTGACATTATAACTATGCCATAGCTTCCAAGGGGATCGGGCTGTGACACTTTCGCCCTGGACAGTGTACATGTTCCATCTATAGGTTTCCTTGTGGCCTTCGGCCCTGGCAATTGAGTATGGTCTTCGGCTGTGACAACTGTATGTATTGCACCAATAGGCTTCCTTGGGGTCCACTAGGTATGCCGTTCGGCTGTGGCTACTGTACATTTTTCACCTATAGGTTTGGACTTTGTTCCTGACCAGTAAGCACAGCCTTTGACCGTGCCCACTGTATATCTGAAAACACTAGGCTTCTTTCAAGACTACTAATCACGGCGTTCAGCCGCTGCATATTTTGCACAAATAGGTTTCTTTGGGGCCCACTGGCCAGGTTCACAGCCACAAAGTCCCATTTCCCCTGGCTAGTGGATGTGATCACAACCACACCCCCCACCTTTTTTCCCCCTCAGTGTCCATTCCCTCGATAATTACTGTGGTAATCTCGCAGTAATTACGTGCCAATTACTGTGATAATGCTAAAAAATGTAAAAGTCCTCACAGATGTTCCCATGTCCTTCCTTCCTTTTCCTTAGGTCCCCTCGCCCACCGCGGCTGGTTTTTACCCCCCTACCATTACTTACTTTCTCTCTTTGCTTTCTCCGATATGGGTGCGGTTATCGGCCGCATCAAGAAAAAAATTGTGAATTTTAATTTCTGAAAAGTTTCTCTGCTGTAAAGCACCATGGGAGATATATCTATATTGTCCCCAAATATTTTCAAAGCTACTGGATGGAATAACCCTAAACCAGTCCTCGAACTAGATCAATGTTTTGTGCCCAAGTTGTTTCTTCTTTGGTTCAATTTCGTCCAGTGTTTTTTGCCCTTCGGTATGCAAACATTTTGACTTTTTCTCGATGGGAAAATGAACGGGACTAGGCTGAAAACAGAATTTGTTTGATTTCTTAATATGTTTTACATTTTTCAACAAATCTTTCCAAGCATTGTTCAGTTGTGGGGGGCTTAGCAATAGAATGTTTGGATTTCCTAAAGATCTAGGCAATCATCTTAAGTATAGGGTGGTGACTATAATAATTATGAGAATGCAATTGAATAATTGTTGTACATTTATGGAAAGCTTTAAAAAAGTGCACATGATAACATAATGTGAGAAACCTGAAGGTGTCTCCCAATCTAGTCCCCGGGGATCTGTGATCCAGGCATCCAGGACAAAGCCATTGCTATTGGATCCAGTTCCTGGGGGTGCACTAGTGCAGGAGGATCATCTGGATTGGTGGTCCTTGGGGAGTGGAACTGGAACACCAACGTGTGAGATGCGGTATTGCCCTTCTGTCAAACTCTCTTCCCTATCCTACTATCCAGGACATTCTCTTTACACCCGCACGTTTTCTTACAAAAACACTTTTGCACATCACAAAAGACAATGGCTTAACTACAGAGCCGTGATCAGGAAAAGTCAGGCAATTGACTAGAATCACACTCACCTGATGGCCCTTTCCCTTCCCCACAGGGATAAACGGTGGAGCCAGAGAGCACACTACGAGCATAGCAGACCCCACAATGTGAGAGCGGACTCAGCCCGGAAGTTCAAGAGGAGGCGAAAGACGGGGAGATTTGAGAGGAGATCGGGGGGGAGAAGTGACCTTGCCCTTATCGACATAAACCTGTGAAGCCTCAAAAGGAAATGTAAGGCCAGGAACAATAGCCTGCATGTGTAAGTACCTGGGTGCCTCCTGTGCTGACAGTTAAGCCAGGGAGAGATGCATGGCCCAATGGTACTGGCCTTGACTCTACAGACAAGAAAGCAAAGCTGTTCATCGTAATCAGAGAGTCAAAGGAAAAGCTGATAAAAATATATTACAGGGCCCAACAACAGCCCAGCTGTAATTACAGGAACAACTACCACATACCACACAAGGACCAGACCGCATTACATAGGTAAGAGGACGCCAGATCAACAAACATAACAAACCTGACCCACTTCTAGAACAACTACTGACCTTGTCATTTTTCCCTCTCTCTCTCTCTCTCCCTCTCTCTCTCTCTCTCTCTCTCTCTCTGTGTGTCTCTCTCTCTCTCTCTCTCTCCTTTATCTCTCCCTAATATGATCTACAATGATGTTTCAACTAAACATCAACATGTGCACATTTATGATTAATGTCATGACTCTACATTCTTATCCACCTAACACCATGCACCTTGCACAAATTAACACAATCCATGTCACACAATGTCACACAAAAACACAAAATTACACTATATGTATGTGATTTTGAACATGTATCAGCCTTCAAAAGGACCTACGGGTCGAATCATATGTCGGCTGACCACAATTGGGACATAAGAGCCCCCGCTGTACTCATAAGAGGTTTTCTGAAAGAATGTATATAATAAGACGAAATAAAACAAATAGCCTTCTTGTTACCAAGAACAAAACATGAGATAACTGCGTGGAAAATCTATTTCTTTTTTAAAAAAAACAAATGTGAGGTATCCAGGTCAACCCTCCTTCTCTCTCCTAAACAACTGAGGTGTGGGATTCACCTGAACACAAACCTTTGATCTTGCCACCAAAATCACAAGAAACAAGAATATTCAAATAGAGCTCAGCAAGGTTGGTTCCACCTCTAGGGCCCATGTACTTTCTTGCTAACACTAGGGAACCACCATTTCTCCAGCTCTGAAGAAATATTTGTGACTATATCAAAGATGACCGAATACCTGATGTCAAGAAACCAAGATATCAAAGCACTCTTTGCCCCAAGGGGATCCACGCACAATGCCTTCAGAGATACCAAAACACAAGAGGATCTGAAACAGAAATTCATGAGGCTAGAAAAATTTTAGAGAAAAGAAATAAAAACTATTTGGGAAAAAACAACGATGCAAGAATACGCTGAGCAAAAGAAAATCCCGAGAGGCCTAAGTATCCTTATCTTTCCAGATTTTGATGACCCCCAAGACTCAGATCTTGCTGACGACTGGGAGACGAACCTCATACAGAGATCAACTCCATCTGCTAATAGAACACGCTAAAAGGAAACACGCAAGACTTGTTATCCTCATTGAAGTACTAAAGAAAGAGATTGAGGACTACGATGCACCCAAAACTATGAAAGAGAAAAACTACACAACGATGTACAGAATCCTTAAAAAAAACACCAGGGTTGAGGTAAAAATGAGAAAACTACATACATTTTTCCGAGATGACAAGGACTACAGGGAAGATACGGTATTTACCTATCAAGCAAAATACGACTAGGGTAAACCAAAACCAAAATAAAGCATGCCAAATAGCTCGCAGGGAAGCTCCGAAATAGACATCGACCCAGAAGAAGCAGCGGAACAGAGTGAAAGAGCAACAGATGAACAACCAGCTAAGCTCTCTTTTTTAGAGCAAATAAAAAGAAACAAGAAAGCAAACCGTGCCAAACCCCAAACAAGAAAAACTGCACGTTTCGCAGTACCACTAACGGATACAAGAACCCAACCAGAAGAGAAACAGATGGAAGAATTGGCGCAAACAATGCAAGAGAACTAGAAGAAATCAAGCAAAGGCGAACACGATCACAATCCCAAAAAGCAACGGGACAGGGGAGCAACAAAGTTTAGTTATGTATTTATCCAGTAAAGAACTGATGCCAACTGAAATTGGAGTGCTCAATAAAAGACTTTCTTTCTCACCTTCAAGCAACAACAACTTTGTAGACATCCAGATTGACCTTTGTCACTCGTCAACTAAAACTAACCAACTTCTTTGCAACAAAACAGACGATATATAGACCACAAGGAGAGAAACTACAACCAAGCACTCTCAACATAGGTGATCTAGAAGACATGTATTGAGTAAACTGGAAGAAAACCTCGGCAGTAAAAAAGACTGCATAAGAGAACTTGGGATTGAAACTGTGGCAATGAATATTCCATACCTCAAGAGTAAATCCAAATGTATGCCTCAGCTTTTTGCAGAAAATTATATTGAAACTTTCCAGCAGGCAGTCATCAATGATCTACATAGAGTAGAAGACCAAGGATGCCACAAAAAGCCAATGAGGATAACCTCTCCAGAACAGAACTCACCACCTTAAAACAACTACGCAACGAAGACAGCATTATAATAAAGGAGGTAGACAAAGGTGGAAACATTGTTGTAATGGACAAAGCTGACTATATCAGAATGTCAGAAAACCACCCAAAGACACCAGGCTGTATGAGAAACTTGGCAACAACCCTTAAAAAAGGATATTGGCAGAACACAAAGAACTACTAAATCACTACCAAAGACAAGGAATTATTACGGACGAGGAATACAACTTTCTCAAGACAGACTACCCCATCATGCCCACCCTCTACTTCTTGCCAAAAATACATAAAGGATTTGACCAAATCCCAGAAGGAAGACCAATTATGAGTGGAATAAGTGGACTGACAGAACTCTTGCAAGATACATCAACAACACCATCCAACCACTAGTCACCAGGAAATGAAAATACTCTATGCATACCTTGGCCATACTCTCACAAATAGAATGGGAACCCAATTTTCTGATGGCCACTCTAGACATAAAAGCCTTCCATAGTCCATAGACCATGAACTGGCTATCACAAGCCTTGGATATCTACTTACAATGAATCTGCTTCACATTACAAACAAGCAGGGATGACAAAGGAATTTTGGAAATTTTCATTGACTAACAACATATTCATCTTCAATAGTGAATACTATAAACAAACAAGGTAAATCACAATGGGAGCAAGCTATGCTCCAGCATTGGCCACCTGCTTCATGCACTCATATGAGAGAAAACATGCCATACGAGAGACAAGATTCACAGAACTAATTGTCCAATGGTCACGCTATATAGATGACATTATCTTTATATGGAAAGGGACATCGGAAGAACTAAGCCAATATGTGAACTACCTAAACCACAACACCTATAGAATAGAACTAACAAGTCATGTGAGTGCAGACTAGATTGATTTCCTGGACTTGATAATTATGATTCAGGAGAACAAAGTAATTACAAAAACTTTCCAGAAACCCACCGAGGTGAACTGGGTACCTCACACAAACAGCTGCCACAGAAAAAGTGTTATCCACAATATCCCACAAGGCGAATACATCAGAGCGAAACGAAACTGCAACACCAAAGAACACTTTGAAAAAGAATATAATCTCCTAGACCAAAGATTTTTTTTTTTTTAATTTGTTTATAGTTACATAGTAACTTTTACAAAAACAGAATTTCATTGAATTAAAAAATTGGAATTGATACAGAGTATATATAAAGCATAGTTTCTCAATGCAAAATCCGCATTCACTACATACAATTTCATTTCTTACAACAGTATACATTTAAAAGAAGAAAAGATTAAAATTTCATTTACCCACATTCTGTTTTTTCCCTCACAAAGCAGCTAAATGCTCCCAGTTCCTAAAAAAGACACGTAATACTTAATCATTTTACCCTATAGACGGTCCATGTATCCCATTTTTTTAGACACAGCAGTAATTCTTCAAGAAACTTACTACAGCAATCTGTAATTTGACTCGTTTACCATGCAACATATCAAGCCACAGAAGATCCAAATCCACACACTCAGTGTTTGGTACATATTTACTAAAGTGGCTAATACGTTCTTTCCTTAGTCCATTGCACTCGGTCAATAAGTGCTCCAAGGTCTCTCGGTTCTCCTTTTGCTTACAAAATCTGCAAAAGGAGACTCCCTTAATCTGCCCGCTTCTGATGTCTAGTATTTCTCCTGTGCTCAGCACGTTGAAGCATAATCTCATGTATTCCTGCCTCCAAGCTATATCAGGAAATTTGATTAAATATGGTGCCAGCTTTTTCATTCAGTAGCAATATGATTGTATAAATGGGTCATCTTAACCTCTTGGGCTGTTAGATTCCAGTCTGAGTGAAGCAACAGTTTTTTTACTTTCATTGGGTTCATAATAAGCATGTCTCTCGGAACCCCCAATTTGTCTAAAACTTTGTTTGCTTCCTCCGTCATGTCCTTAAGATACTTAGATGTAGGCGCACCACTCCTGATGCCCCTACCCATAATGTTGTATAAAGTTGTTTCCTTACTGGTTATCAATTTCCTGTATAGGGCCATTCTACACCATTCTATGATGCTTCTGAGCGAATGCAGACAGAGCTCGTATCTTAGTGCCACCAATGGCACACATCTGACCATTGATTTTACAATTTTGGACTCATATACCGCAACCTCGATCCTACACCATAGCGGCGCTAGTTCCAGTCCATAACATTATTGAGGCACTATTCTGTTTTTATACAGACGGATACATGGTATTAATGAAAATTTACCATATCTTACGTCAATTTTGCATAATTGAGCTATCATGGGGCCAATTTTCACTTCTAGTAGGGCCCGGAAATTTGCCTTATTCTTATTTCCGAAGACGGGATAACCTAGATATCTTATTGCCGTCTTTGACGGTAATTTCTCATGGTTTAGGAACAGAGCATTCGTTTTTTTTTTTGCTTTTTTCTTGTGGGACAAACATACAATCACTGTTTTTGAATAATTAATTTTTAATACATTTGTGAGGATATATTCTTTAAAAGCAGTAAAAAGACGTTGGAGACCTATGGGAGTATGATCATATAGGGTCACATCATCTGCGTAGGCAGTCCGTTGGATCTTAGTGCCCTCAACCTTAGGTGAATTTATGACCAACTTTTTAAAGCTCCCTCCTATGTCAGAGAAATATAAATTAAATATTGTCGGAGCATAAATGCACCCTTGCCGAAGGCCATTTTTGACCCTGATTTCTTGTGATAGGTTTCCCTCCACACGTCGTACCTTTGATCTAGAGTCTTCTTGCATTTCATATACAATTGACAACAGAGGAGCTGGCATCCCTAAGTTGGCTAATTAGGTCCACAGGATTGATCTATCCACTATTTCAAAAGCTGATGTTAAATCAATTGACGCTAAGTAGATAGGAAGATTTCCCCAAGTCCACACCACTTTTTGCATGATGTTAATTAGTAGTCCTCCTGCATCTGTACCCACGTTCTTTCTGAATCTGAACTGGAAAGGCGACAGAATATTACATTTATCCATCCAACTCCGAATGTGCTCTAAAACAAGGCTTGCAAATATTTTGGAATCAACGTCCAACAGGGTTATTGGTCTATAACTAGTGGGTAGAACCCTATCCCCTTTCTTATAGATTGGTACTATATATGACATTCTTCAGCTGTTTGGAAAGAGTTGTACCTTGAGGATGTCTTTGAAAAGAAGAAATTGCATTTTGGCCCATAAGTTAACATTCCCCTTCAAAACCTGATTACATAGCAAATTCCTGGATGGAGAGCTTTTCACAATAATATCTTCAATTTCCTTTACACAGAAAGGGATATTCCATGTGGCATTTTCAATATCTGGCGATGGAATCCATGCCACACTTGGGGGGCTATACAGGCTACTAAAGTTTCCTTCCCATGTCTCTGAGTTGATACATGTTGTTTGTGCTTTAGTTTGATCTATCCCTCCATTAATAACCAGAGCCCAAAATCTACGAGTATTTACATCACACAACGATCTTAACATATCCTCTGTGTCTCCCTGATAAAGCTTTGCATGCAGGCACCTTAATTTATTTTTCTATTTATTTTTTATTGCGTGAAATTCCCGTGATTCCACCTCTGTATAAGAGCATTCATGATGCCTGCGAAAACTGCGAATTTCACGATTTCTAACCTGCTTAAGTATTTTCATTTCTTCAGAATATACGTGCTTGTGCCGTTCTTTGCTTTTTGCGTTTTTCTTTATCCCTGCTTTCCCTCTGATTACGGATTCAATATAGTTTTCAAAGGAGTCGTGGGAGTACATCTTTTTTTACGGGCATACACGTTATTTTGGAAATCTGCCTGGAAGAGTATGTTGACTTTCTCAATATTCATTTTATGCCATTCAATTCTATTCAATTGGGCATTCACTGCTAATCTTATATTATCGTTTTGTGCCTCGCCCCTACCCGTATCTACCAACAGTGTCATCTTTAACATTTTGTGGTCACTCTCCTTTGTGCTGATCAAGACAAAATCCTGAACAAGGTTAAAAGTGTTGGTGCAGAAAAAAATATAGTCTATAGTGGATAGCCACTTTCCAGTTGACCATGTTGATTAGTCCAGTGAATCTTCCATTAGATCATTTACGCCTTGCAGCCCCCATCCTTCCAAAAAATGGGCCCATAGTCCCCCTGTTGACGTTTCCGTGTGTCAACCCTTTCAGTAATCAACCGTCCAACCCTACTTTCATTCATGCCTTCTTCCAAACATATTTCAGAATTAAAATCCCCACACATAATATATAGTTCCTTATTCATGTCCTGATATTCCCGTATTACAAGATCTATTGCCTCGATGTTTGCCTTTAGGTCGCATTCTGGTTGCCAGTATATGTTTACAATTAGAAGGAACATGGGTAGTTTCCTGTGCCCTATTTTCACTAGGACAGCTTTACACCCTTTATTTATGTGAAGATTGTTTAGGGTTGTAAAGTCTATATTGTTCTTAATTGCGATCAAGAGGCCCCCCGACGGTCTCCCCTTGGGGTTTTTTTGGGCTGGTTCCTGAAAGACAGTGAAACCATCTAATACTATGGTGGTCTCAGCCCACGTTTCTTGTATGCATAGGAACGAATAAACAGAGAGCTCCGAGCACGTATCATAAGAATACAGTAGAGCTTGCGATCCCCTGGAGATACATGATAAGAAAGTGAGCTTCGCAGTGCTCTAGGTGGAGTTTTTCAGGCACTGGATCTTGGAGATTGATTCTCCCAGGGTCGATGCCAACCATCTGAGGTCAGACACCTCATTTGCATGTATCTTTGTGTTCGTATCTCTTACTTCTGCTCGATTATTTCTCCCCTGCACCTCGTTGGGATACCCGCCCATCTTCCCTCCCTGTTGTTTCCCTGAACCCTGACTTAAATTTACTATATCATACCCAAATCTTTGCAGTGCCACTCCTTTAGTAAGAGCAAGTTCATATGTTGCTCTTGAATGGAACACAATCCTTACACAGTCATATCTTGTTGGGTGTATATAGTCAATGAGCTTAATGTCACTGGATGAGATAAGGGAGAGCCGAGGTATCTTGTTAAACAAAGAGAGAATCCGCCCTCGATTTAAAGACAGAGGTCCTCCTATTGTAAGCATGAAATTCAATATGACGCTAGGGTCATCCACAAATTTTGGCTCCCTCCATTCTCTTCTGTCTTCTGGCCAAGCACTACATAGTGTTGGATTTTGCCCTTCTGCCCTCAAGTGTCTATCTGTCTCCCTCTCCCTATTCTCACCTCTCTCACTGCCCCTCTTAGCATCCTTATCTCGTTTATATTCTTTACCTTGTAGAAGGCCCTGCTTTATGTTCCACATTTCGGCTATCTCCAGGATCCGCTCTTCGAATCCCTTAGCCTCATTTTGGATTTTATTTACAGTTGGTCCCCCATCCTTACATTCCTCTCCCCTGCCCATCACACTATCCTGTGTATTTGTCAGAACGGGCCCTTGTTTGCGTAGGGTCGCCCGTATGTCTGGACCAACTTCATTCATTTGGGCCTTTGGTACTGGTTCATTCAGTTTTTTATTTTCTTCCACTATCTCTTGTGAAGGGATCCTCTGCTGTTCTCCCTTGTACCCTTTGCAGTCAGATAATGATAATGCGGATGGAAAAGAGGGTCCAAACTCAGAGGGATTTTGAAGGATTTTGATAAGTGCTTCTTGTGCCAGTTTTTTAATGTCTTTGCTAGTGATCACTGGCAACTCACTGCTATTAGGGTCCTCCGTATCTTGCACTCCCGCAGGTTCCATCCCCTCATGTTGTATGGAGCTGATATGGTCGTTAAGGCTGTCTATTGCCTTAGAGCCTGTTTTATTTTCTTCTGCTCTATCTACCATTTCGGGCACTCTATTATTAGCTTTTCCTGATTTTTTTATGCCAAAAAACTGCTGGATACTCCTTTCCTCCTTGGGTCCTTCTAATTTACTTCCATTCTGCTTCTTTTGATTTTTTTTTGTTTACTTTATTTTTTTTTATTTTTTGGATTAGCTTTACTGATTTTCCCTTTGTGGTTCATAGCTTCTGAGAGAGTATTCATGGCTTATCCATATTCCTTACCATTTAACTCCAATACACTTCCTACTGTACAGTCTATGACTCCCTTCTTAATTGATTCCTGTATGTCCAGCACTTCCTTCACCTCCAAAGCTAATTAACTTTCTTCATTTAGCTGGGTGAAATCTAATAGTCCTCCCTCTTCTGACAGACAACATATATCTTTAATGTTTGTGTTAATGTTTTTCATCTTGGGAGAGGGTTGGTTTTTCGTTTTTTTAGTCGCCATTGTATTTCCCACCTTCTCACTCCTTGCTCTTCTTTTGAGGGCCCTTGCTCACATTTTCTTTTCTCTCTGTGTGATTACATACACAAACTGGGTCTCTTCTCCTGGTTTGAATCTCCCCCAGACATCTGCTTCTGTACTTGCATTTGAGCAGCCTCATCCTCCATCACCTCCAACAGTGCCGATGGACTGTCCGGATTATTCCATGCTATCTGATCCGAGATGTTTAGTGTGTTATTTTTTATTTTTCCCAATATCCTTTAGATTTGATTTTCCACAATTTTTATCTTTTCTTGATTGATTGTTATCATTCTTTTCAGATTGTTCGTGTCCTCCAAAGTTATTTTTCCCTTACTTTCATGCTCACAGGGTAGGTTCATCCTGTAGGGTTGATCTCTTCGTGGCACGAAGTTATTACTTCTATCTACTGCCAGAACCTTATCCTCTCTATCTTCATTCTCTGTTTGGGAGCCTTTGTTAAGCGTCATCTTAATTTCCTCTGGTGTGTTTATAGGGGTTTCTTTTTTGCACGTATTTAAGGCATGTACAAACCCTTCCAGCCTGCTTAGTTTTTTCTGTACATTCTACATCATGAATCTTAATTCCTGTATCTCCCCGTGGGTCCTTTCTTGCCCCTTATCCAGGAGATTAAGTATCCTGGTTAGGACCGGAAAGGACTCAGGTTCTGACATGATTTCATCCATGTCGAGTTCCTTACTGGGCTGATTACTCATCAATTCCTTAAACTCTCGACTCCTGGGGGAATGGGATAGGTCGGACTAGAGCATTTGTGTGACGTTGACTTGTCATCTCCCATTTCCCCTCCTCCAAACATGCCCATAGTTTGCCCCATAATATTCTCTCGGGCCGAGGTTTTAGAGGTGTCTCGTGCTCCTCCATTCTTCCAATGATAGATTTATGTAGGTGCACATTTTTGAGGCCCCCTCCCCTAGCCCTTGCTGGGGTAGAGGGCCCCATTGAGAGCCTAACCCTTCTGTCCAGCTCCGCAGACACTACAGGGGCCAGAAGGGACATATCCAGCTGGGGTGTAGAAAGCATGGTGTCGTCCATGTTTAGGGCCGAGGGGCTTACGAGTATTTCTTGCATGCTTAAAAAGCTTTTCTGCGCTGTCTCTTCTATAAAATCTATCTTCTTAAATGAATCCATTTGGACCTTTATCCGTTCGCTTAGTACATTTGGTAATGGCGGGAATTCAATTCCACCTAGTTCCCATTTGTCTGTCTCGACCGCCCCCAACACACCCCTGGTATCTTCATCATTCATTTTAATGGGACAGGGGCTTATCACTAGGGGATTAATTGTGTGTGTAATGACAAAGGTCCCACTTGCAATTATTGCATTTTGCCTCTCAGATATACCTCTTGTGTTTTGCCTCTCAAGTTTTTTGTGTGGCTCGCACAAAGTTGGTATCTTGCCACTCCTTAGGGTTCCCAACAAGCTCCAGGTGCGGTGTCATCCTCGCCTGTGTACACCACTTTACTTTTTACAATGTTTCCTTCCCGTTATTTCCCTTTTCTCCCACTCGAGTCACCTACCCGATGTACGCTAAATGCACCTTTCTGTACTCTGAGATTCCTCCCCCCTACGCATTTCTCCCTTTATTTGGTTTACCAAATTACTTTCACTTATGAGAATGTAATATATCCTGTGGGTGAAGCACTGCCCTTTGTGTGCACAGTCCAATACAGAGTGACTTAGTAGCAAAGCGCCCGGAAGTATAAACCCCTTTATCTTAAAAAATCTTACAGAATAGGTGAAGATTCTTGTAAGCCACCAACTTTCTTCGCAGCGTGATATCAGACCCCTCAACCACGCACAAAATACACACAATTCTTCATTTAAGCCTGTATAGTGAGTAGCGCTGGCCTTATGCTCACAGTCCATACGGAATGTCTGAATTACAAAGTACCCAGCAACATTAGCCACTGTAACTTGCGAAAATCTGCTGAATGGGCGAGGGTCTTTCAGACCGCAAACTTTTCAAGCAGCGTTGTATCAGTCCCCAAACCCATACGCATAATACAGACAATTCTTCCTTTATACCGCTATAGTGTGTAGCACATATAAGGCGCTGCCCTTAGTGTTCGCAGTCCATACGGGATGGCTAGATTCAAAGTACCTAGCAATATAAACCACTGTCACCTACTATATCTGCTGAATGGGCGCTGGTCTATCAGACCGCCGACTATCTTTGCAAGGTTATAAGAAGCCCCTCAACCATGCACAGAATACAGTACAGTGATTCAGTAATTTACCCCTTAACGTGCCCCTGGACTTATGCTGGTTGCTTCCCCTCTCTCTCCGTTTAAAGCTCCAATTACGCGAGAAGGATCCCGTGCACCCACGCCCCGGGCCCCAGGCCAACAGGCGAATAGGCACTTCCAGGCACTTCTTGGTGCACGTGCGCTGGTGAACGTGCCCGTGCCTATTTGGAGAGATTTCCGGGTAGGTGGGCGGGGCTTGTTTTCCATCGATGTAAAAAATGAAGATTTAAGTATTTAGAATGCTACATGAATGTTTAAAAGGTGAATATATCTAAACACTGTATAAGCTCACCCTGAGCAACAAGAAAGGTGGTCAAAAAATGTCCTCAGTAGTCCACAAAATCCTCAAGATGCAGACATTCACGGACACGGCAGGATACTCTCCAGGCGAACAGGCACTTCCGGGACCAAAGAATTAAGCACAGAGAATATTCCAACAAAAACCTTATGGAGGCCAAATTCAAAACATCTGCCATACCGAGGAAAACATTACTTATGCCAAAAAATTAAACAACAACTGCTGACACATCGATCAGATTTGTGACCAGATACAACATGGACAGCTACAAAATACAAAAAATCCTAGGTAAACATTGGGATCTCCTGCTAATGGACAAGCATATTAGACCTTGCCTTAAATCATATCTGAGCCTATCTTTCAGTAGAGCTCCCACATTACGTAACATACTGAGCTCATCATTTCTATCCCAGAAAAACACAACGGCAAGAGATTGGCTTAGTACACAGACACCAATTGGCTTTATAAAATGTGGCTCATGCTCCATGTGCAAACATGTAACAAAAACACAGTGTGCAACATTCAAAGGATGTTCACCATTCAAAATCACTGAACACTTGAACTGCAGAACTTAATATGTAATCTACGCCCTGATATGTGTATGCGACAAAGTATACACAAGAAGCACCATCCGGGAGGTCTGGATCAGAATAAGGGAACATCTGAACAGCATCCATTCACAGGATCACAAACTCCAAACTTCCCTTGGCCAACCATTGGCAGAAAAACCATCAAATGGAGGACAATAGTTAGATACGGTTTATCAGATTCAGAACAGTAAAGATGGGGACAAGAGGAGGCAACAGAATGCTAAAACTACGACAAGAAGAAGCAAACATTTGTCACTACAGATGTATAAAACATGGTTTGAATAGTGATCATGATTACATTGTATTTCTGTGATGCTCACTGTCTCAAGAATCTTGCACCTCCTACCAGAACTCCTAATCCTTACCACATTACTAGGACAACTACTTAAAAGTAGTAGATCTTCCTAAACATGCATCATGAAACATGTGTCCACCCCACACTGAAACACCACACAAGACTTTGCCAACAAGATATGAGCCAGGATCACAATACACTGATAACACAACCCATGACTCCCAGCCACCATTGGGCCAGATGTTACCAGAGAAAACCTAGTCATAACCAGAAAAGACAAAACTAACAGGACAACAAGAGCCAGGTACCCTTCAGAAATAGTGGACCATTCTGCCCCTTGTCTCTCTAACTCAGAGAAGCACACATCTCTAGCTCACCAGAGACTGCCATGTCACACCAGACAGAACCAAATTATCTTGGCAACAAGAGCCATGGACCCTTCAGAAATAATGGACCATTCATCTTCTAGGTTAGCTAACTCAGAGAAGCACAGAACTCTGGCTCCTCCTTCTCACAACGCTATCAAATACGCAGATCTTCATGTGCAATTCCCCTTCCTAGACACTGGCATCTGGTCATCATTACCAGACCACTTAGACCACAATTCCCATAAGCATACTTGTTACAACAACATGCACATGCGCCACGTACAGAAGAATCCTGCCCAACATGCACATACGCGCATGTGCGTAAGTCAAGCGAGTCCCCGGTCGCCTTAAATGTATGCGCACCACTGGCAACACTCCACATAAACAAACAGGCACACAGACTCCCCGACACATGAGCAGGACACACAACGAGGAGCACCCTGGAATTTTAGGTAAGCAAACCCAACCCTTGACCCATTGGGCCAACACCCCTCCCCCCCGCGGATGCAGCATCAACTTTCCATCCCTAATACTAATTGCATTTATCACTGCGCACCGCGGAGCCTAGTGGAGCCTAGCACCTTAAAACACCACAAGTCAAATCACTGACCACGACTGGGTATTTCCTAGATGAAATTTTCAAACAGCAGTTTTGCAATACTACTAGTCGCCGCCATATAGGGCGTTCTTAATATGTGCAGCAAACCAGCCATTACAAATGTACACACTGAGCACTTAATACCTAGACACCGACAGATTTAAACACAGCCACAACAATAATGAAAATGCCCCCACAGGTTTCAGAAACCTATCAATGATATAGCAACCATCCACAAGGGCTGGCACTATAGGCACAGCAACCCTTTATAAACACCAAGGCACACCCCCACACACACCCTCAGGCTATGATATCACATGGGCACTACCCTTATGCTATCCTAGCCTTAACATGCACAATCAACTGCAGCAGAACACTGGACCTAAATTCTCATCATATTACAGGGCCCAACAAGAGCCCAGCTGTAATTACAGGAACAACTGCCACATACCTCACAAGGACCCCATAGGGGGCACCGGACCACATTACATAGGTAGAAGGAAGCCAGATCCACCAACATAACAATCCTGACCCACCTCTAGAGCAACTGCTGACCTTACAATTTCTCTCTCTCTCTCTCTCTCTCTCTCTCTCTCTCTCTCTCTCTCTCTCTCTCTCTCTCTCTCTCTCTCTCTCTTTCTCTCTCTCTCTCTCCCTCTCTCTTGCTTTCTCTCTCTCTCTCTCCTGTATCTCTCCCTAATATGATCTACAATGATGTTTCAACTAAACATCAACATGTTCAAATGTATGATTAATGTCATGACCCTACATTTTTATCCACCTAACACCATGCACCTTGCACAAATTAACACGATCCATGTCACAAAATGTATTCCAAAAACACAAAATGTCACTATATGTATGTGATTTTGAACTTGTATCAGCCTTGAAAAGGACCTACGGGTCGAAACACGTGTTAGCTGACCACAATTGGGACATAAGAGCCCCCACTGTACCAATAAGAGGTTTTCTGAAAAAATGTAAATGATAAGACGAAATAAACAAAAAAACCTTCTTGTTACCAAGAACAAAACATGAGATAACTGAGTGGAAAATCTATTTCTTTTTCAAAAACACAAATGCAAGGTATCCAGGTTAACCCTCCTTCTCTCTACTAAACAAATGAGGTGTGGGCTTCACCTCAACACAAACCTGTGACCTTGCCACCACAATCACAAAAAACAAGAATATTCAAATAGAGCTCAGCAAGGTTGGTTCCACCTCTAGGGCTCCTGTACTGTCGTGTTATATGAGCTGTGGAGGAAAACCAGCAGAGCAGTCTCAGACACCACATGGATGCATGCTTGTGGTGCTTACTCTATTGATGAATCTACAGATAACAGAAGGCTGTAGAAGAGCAGGTCAAAATACAGGAGGTCCAGAAAAAGACCAGTACAGTCGAAAGCCTTTGACCTATGAACTGTATAGAAAGCAAGGGGAGTGAATTCTGCATCGAGAGAAAACAAGGGAAGTGAATCCCACAAACATACAAACATAGAAAGCAAATCGAATGTGAAGTTGGCGAGAGTGAACCCGATCGAGGGATGCCGATAAAGAAGGGGTGAAGTCTGAAGTCCCGAAATACAATGTGTTGGCAAGAGTGAACCCAAACGAGGGATGTCCACAAGTGAACTGTGTTAAAAAGACATTTTAAGACAATAAGACGTGCACTGTCCTGCTTGACAATTGGGGTCTGAGACTGACCGAGGGAGAAACCAAGAGACATTTTAAAGCAAGAAGAAGTACACTATCCTGCTTGTCATTTGAGAGGTCTGGGCCCAGAAGAGTAGGACCCAGGGGTGAAGTCATCACCCAAAGCCTCAGGTGGAATATATCTTTGTGTTTGTTTGTTAAGAGTATCACGCCTCGAAAGCAAGAGACTTTTATTGAAAGAGACTTTAAACCATTGGAGAACCTGATAGCTGGAGCGGGGCTGTCAGGTCCTGCCGGGGAGAGCTTGAGTGTGTGCTGTGCTCAGGAGACCCACCTTGTCCCATGCTGAAAACATGGTTTGGTTGTATACAGGTTCTCAGGATGCTCGCCACCTGGTTTTAAATGGTGCCAAATTGCAATGCAAACAGGGTCTAGCTCAGTTTATTCCCATGTGCTCAGAATAGTATTGTTCTGAAAGAAATCCCATGGTACGGAAAAGCACATTTATCTTTGTTAGTCATTCTATTATGTTGATAAAACAGACCAGGTTACTGTCTCGAAACATCTGGGGTCTTCTGCACTAGTAAAGGCACTGGGTCTGATTGGTAGAACATAACAGAAAAACTCAAAAGGGCAGTAAGCAAGCTGTCATTTTTACTGAAAGAATTTCAGAAGGTGTCGTCGACTACCCAACATGTTTCAATCCATGCATACCTTTACACAGCGGCCTTCTTCATGGGGATAGTTTAACTATAAGTCAATATTTGGTTTCCACAACCAGGTATATGAGTATTTTATTAATGTTAAGTGCATGTAGGAAAATATGGGCCTAAAGCAGCACTGAAATGCAGGTTCTCTTCCGAACTGTTTTTATTTTAATCAAAGATAGTTATCTATGCCTTCTGCACTGGCCGATACAATTGTTCTGTATGTTATGTCTTGTGAATGCTTAGGAAAAAGACAGCATGCCAGGGGCTGGCATTAGTTGCATTACTGAATACATTTATTCTTAACGTGAGTTTCTGCACAATCCTACTAGGCGAAATACATGTTTGTACTCTTAGTTTGGAGTGTGAAATACACTTATATTAGTTGTAAAATTTGGATCAGATTTAATATGAATTGGAACTTACAGAGCTTGAGGTAAGTGATTCAGTCGGTAGCAAGACCATGTCCTTTTATTTAGTGTATAACAGTACTGCATTGCTTGGTACTTAGTACCGCTTGACACATTTTCAAACTATTAAAAGTGCACTTCACATTCTACACTAAAGAGTACGAAAATGTGCATTGTAGATCAGTGCAGATATTCCAGCTAAAGAAATATGTACTCACAAATGTGTCTTCTGAATTAACTGTATGACAGAATTCTGGGTGCCTTTACTTTCAGTAGCTGGGGACCATTAAAAGACGTTTAATATGTGCCATGGTGATGCTATCTCAGAGAGGTCTACTACACATGGAGCACACCTGTGGAAAAAGCACTGAAAAGGGGCAGAGTAGGAGTGTTCATTGATCAAGGGCAAATCTGATAGATCAAGTGCAATGAAACAACTGCTACAATAATAATACTATACGAAACACAACAAAATAAAAAAAATATAAAGCAGAAGAGTATGAGAGAAAATTATGTACATCTAGTGAACCATGAAGGGAAGAGCTTAACCTTTTAACTGCCATGGGTTTTCCACCCCAGTGCCAAGGCCTTTTTTTGGTGATTTTGGTATTTTGCCATTCAATTCCTTCTAACGTTCTCTGTTTCATTAACCCCTTAAGTGCCAAAGATGAGGTATCTCGTCCTTGGCAACAGGGAGGTAATCCCAAGGACGAGATACCTCGCCCTTGTAAGGCATCTTCATATTAATTTCTAATTGTGATAGATACGAAAACAAAACTGAAATCTGCTTGGATATGTAAGTACATTTGATTTATTCAATGGAGATTTCAAAGGCACAACTGCAAAGCATGATGGTTAGTATAATCCCCAAGACAATGGAGCGGCACATGAGGGGCACATACCAAAGACAACACATTAAGACAACAACTATGCAATGAAACACAAAACATATAAACCACTATGTGTGGTCACAAACCAATGTTTACACGAGAAACACCAAAAAGAGAGAATATTTTCAGGAGTTGCTCTGCAGCATTCATAACAACAATGGGCAAACGTAATAAAACAACATCATCTTCACAAGCGCCTACTAGTTTCGGCATTCAGTAATTATTGATTATACACTAAGCCTTCTTCAGGGCGAGTCATAATTTCAGTGAAATCATTTAGCTGAGCGTAAAGTAGTCTTATAAAGACCAGTACATGAGTGGTTGATCACTCAATGGCTGGTTTGGATACTTAGAGTGACAAAAAACAATCTCACTTATTGATTTTGTACATGTCACTCTTAAATTGGTTAATCCTTTGAATTCTTCTTAGGATACTGGTGCATTCCCATTGCCTATGCCTGTTTTAAAGGCTACTCTGAGCATAGTAAGTCACCATTCAATTAGTAGATGAAGGTGGAGCGTGTGTAGCACAAGGAGTAAGAGGCCAGAGTTATGTTACCAGAGGCCAATACAGACATAGTTTGTTCTAGGAAGGCTTTTGATGGACATGAGTTACCAGTGCCATATTGAATCTCCAGCACATAAAGTTCATTATCTCCTTCCCCATCTGTATTAGAATAAATCACTCCTGATGATGTTCCTATGTATAATCTCCATAATGTGGGGATTGGATGGTAGTCCTAGAATCACTGAGAATATGGAAGTGTTTGACTGGATTAGCATTATTTTGGAATATACACGCCATGGCCCAGTGATGGGTATACCTTGACATACTTTAGATCAATGCCATAGTTCCCTATTCACATCTGCTTGTGTGATGTAGCAAAGTGTTGTCCTCACCCACAGCAGGGAGTTTCTGCACATTTGTTAGAGTGGATGCAATTTCCTCTTCACTACTTATCTGGGCTTAGCATGATGTGGTGTCATTGTGATAGCACACACGGTTTCCTGAGCATGTGTTATCGCCTGCCCACCACTTACATCACCTCTTTGTGCAGAACCAATTCTGGCTTTGCTAGGAATGCTGCATGTGACCAGGGACTGTTTCATACATTTTAATCAGAGGATGTTGGGGATAGGAGAGTACAGGCATGTTCTGTCCTGAAACCCCTAAGACATATAGAACATACCTGTACACCATTACAACACCAAATAGATGTTCTACAAGAATTGAAAGACAGTGAAGTGTACCATTGGGTCAAAGCAAGCTTAGTGATGTTTCATGACTGGTGGGCAAGTAATGTTTCCGCACAGAAATCTAAAATTCTAGTGGTGATGTGGTGCCAAACAAGCCTGGCTGGTGCATGGATTGCTGCCCTTTCGGATGAAGGGCCATTTGGGCACCCTCCACCCAAACCTTGGGATTGGGTTTGCTGTTTGTAGTGCCAGTCTGCTTTCCTTGGTGCCCCTGGTAGCAGCTCCTGGTGGAGCTCAGGGAGAAAACTGAGCTTTCTCTCTTGGTACTCTATTCATGATGATTTCCACTTTTCCTCTTAGGGTTGGTTAAATTATCTCACTGTAAAGTGCTGCACTTTAGAGTGACATACGTTAACCAACCCAAAGAGGAAAAGTGCAGCAGAAAGAGTAATTCCATGTATTAACACAACATAAAGTGTTACAAAAAAGAAAGTGGTATACATCTCCTGCTTTGACCTGCAGTTACTCCTCCAGATAAAGGGTTATGACGCTGGTTGAATTACCGCATGCATCAATTCTGCCAGCCCCGAAAGGAGTCATATGGGCCTTCAAAACGGGAGTCAGTGAAAGCGTAGATTCCTCTGTCTTTAGCGAAAATGGTGGTGGCATTGGCAGTATTTGGATTTCATGGGATTATTATTGCAATTGCTGAAAAACTGGTAATGGGGCCAAAAGAGCTTTGTTAATGATTTTACCTGAAGGTGATCCATTCTCCGATGACTGGTTCACCCACAGACATATCATTCACCTTTAATCATGTAAGCAATGGTTGGCAATGCTTGGGGAGTGCTGCGCATGCATGGGTTCACCGGTTCTATGATCTAGTGCCTGCAGGCGCTATGCTAGGTCTGACGCAATCCTGCAGAGGGCAAGATGGGGTTCCATGAGAAATGCTGACTCCTCTTTCACCAGGGGTAACAATTCTGGACATTGGAGGCAGGCAAGTCAATGAAGGGCTGGTACAGGCTCAGGCCAAATGTCAGTCTCAGGCTCGGCCTGACGTCCTTAGTGACGCTAGGGCCATACCAGAGTCAAGTCAAGATGGCTGGGTCTTACCTGCCTCTCACATATCTTCTACCAGGCCCTTTCATGGCACAGCTGGGCATTGCTGTGCTTACAATAGCACTCTGGGTGCGCCAGGCCTCTAAGTTCATTTCAGACTATCAAAGTTGAGATGACAGTCCTCTGCTCTTAAGTGACCTTTATTTGGAGGCTTTGAATAGCAATTTAATGTAATCTTAGTTCACATATTACATCCCTTCCCAAAGTCAACACTAAACCTGGCAAGCTTGCGGTTGGCTGTCCCATGAGTGTCAGTGAGTGAGCTAAGATGGCTGGACAGAGACAATAAAATAGCTCAGTGAGCTGAGTATGTGCCCTGCATCTGCATGCCACCTGTAGTCACACATTCCAATCCTGGCAGGACCAACTAAACGATATCTCTCAACCCTCCCGTATCTGGAGGTTTTCACCCCACTCACACACATGTTAACACCTCCCCCAACACACCACTTGTCTTCCATGGACTTCGAATGGAAGTTCCCACTTTCCTTAAAGTAAAAAAATAAATACGTTTCTGTTGACCTCAAAGGAATCGTCCAACATACACACACAAAGCATGCCGGTTAAACCTGTGTTGGATAGTGAATAGTTTCAGAGGCATGGCTAAGTACTTCATATTTTCATGATTAATAAATGCAGGGTCTTTACATTTGGTAACAACACAAATCATATAGCGCTTAGAAGAAGAATCTGGATTAAAAAAAAAAGCTCTAGCCAGTTTATCAAATGTTAAGATCATGTGCTCTCTCTCTCTCCCCCCCTCTCTGGGCGAGAATCACATTGTCACGTGTGCATTTGCTAGAGCCTCTCCAGTCGTTTCTCTGATTAGTGTGACCTGAGAAAATTGTAACTGTCTTAAATTTGGGAGATAAGGGAGTTGCTGTGTTTTTTGTTGTGAGTGTAGAATGAAAGCTGCAGCAACAGTGGTATCCACCACGGATGGCACCAGCCTGGTATTTAGCGGCATACATGTTCATCACACGTGTCCCTCAGGAACGCCCCTATTACATTAAGGGAGCATTGTCCATATAGAGAAAGTGAGGGGGGCATAGATAGTCTCTTAGGAGACCAGAAGACCAGACTGCAGGGTAAACAATTGCCTCTGTTATTTTCTATTTGTGTTCATTTTTAGTGGATGTGAGTACTAAAGCAAATGATTGTGTTTAACAAGACCGACAGAAAGTGGGCAGCCCACAAAAATAGGCATTGCCTTGGTGCTTACAGAAGTAAAGATTAGTTTTAACACTTTCAAGAAGGAAGGACATTTTGAGGCAGAGAAAGGTATGAACACATAGTATTTATGTTCAGCAAAATAATCTATGAAACATACATTATTTAATTGCATTAACACTACAAACATCAAGTTTTTAAATTCGACTATCTTCATGTCTATTTATAACTTACAGTTTATATTGTTGTCATAATAGTAATTGTATAATTATCTTTTTGAGCACATTATTAAAACCCAGAATAATCCTAGACATTTTTTCCTGATAGAATGTATTATTTCAAGGAGGACAGTCTGGAACACACCCATTGTTCTCTTTTGAAATACCCCTATGAGAAATAGTAAGGGAGAAAACAGCACCATTCAGGGTTACTGGCTGCTTTGGGTAAACCCAAAGAGCATTTTGGACACATAGGAATGAACACAGATCTTTATAGTTGGCAAATGTGTCTATGGTACACCGGGTGTCACTAAGTAAATCATACATGCAAGACTTTGTGCTCATGTCTTGATTCACAACTCTCACCCTAGGAAAGAGTTTGTAACCATGAACCAAAAATACTCATTAAAACAGCGTAAAGAATTGTATATGAGGATACAGTGGGTGCACATGTGTCGTTCTGTTTAGTCTAAGATACACCTTGCTGGTTTTGGGAGGTTCTGCATATCTTTAGAAGAGAAGTGGCTGGGTCTCAGAGTAAGGGTGAGCCAACCATGTCCCCAATGCCCATATATCCATAGAGAGTTTTATACATATGGTGATGGAGAAGAGAAATGTGTGTACTGTGAAGGCATCATGAAGTAGAAACAGACAACAGGTTCAAGTTTTGTTCTCAAATGTTTTATTAAAGTAAAATGTAGGATGGAGTAAGGCCTAACTTGCTCTATGCTAAGGTGGGATTTCCCTACCTAAAGAAATTTAAGGATAGTTTATGTCAGGAAGTCTAAAACAAAAGTCAATCTGTTTCCAAAACCTATACTTGCCTTCACAACCAACTGTATACAATGTGTAGGGATGTCAGCATCAACAATGAATAGTGTTCAAAATAAAGTTCCGGGCTTCTTCCAGCTCATGGCTAGTAGTCCACCTTCCCTTCCCCAAGTACAAAGCAGTGCTCAAGTTATCGGGGTTCCCTTCCTTGGGAGTTCAATTGGTCCAGCTTTTCAACAAAACCAACATAGTTCCTTGGGACACTTCCTAGCTATTTAAAGAACAGTAATTCACACTGGCAGCTCTTTCCCTTTTCTTCAAAATCACATAACAGGTTGTTGCCAAACCTAGGCTTCTTTATGGGTACTTTCATGGACTTCTCCACACAGGACATTCCGTCTAGGCGCAGATATAGGAACACACGGTCCACCCATCACAGGTCACGCAACCAATACCCCTCTTGATAGCTTTCCATCACCACTGGGCAACTGCTTCCTTGTGACTGTGATGTTGAGGTGATTCCCCAGTGTCACAGTATCGTGGCTTTCTTGCAAACACAGGGTTGCTTTTTAACCTGCTGTCCATTGGACTCCTTTAGCTTTGATCAATACCTAGCTTCTTATCCTAGCCAATACTTGTGTTTTAGATAATACACTTCGTGGTATCTGCCACCTACACTACCTTTCTTTCACTCCATCCATGAGTGCTCAACTGTTGCCTTTACTATGCTCAGTATTCAAAAGTGTGCATTATAACTTTCAGTTTATTTGGCATTCAAGAGTACTTGTTTCCACATATTAAAAGTACTTGAAATGATTTTTAGTTGATTTGGTGTTGACAAGCACTTGTTTCAGCATTCAAAATACTTATGACTTTCAGTCGTTTGGTATTCAAAAAGTACTTGTTCAGCATTCAAAAGTACAACTCGTTTGGCATCCAAAACAACAATTTTTAAATTTAAAAAATGTATTTTTAATTCTTGTAACGCACTTCAGGCCGCTAGGACTCAGAGCGCACATAAAAAAATAAATGACAAAACAGAAAATACAACAGAGACAAGAATTAAGCAAGGTGTTGGAAAGAAAATGCAGGATTACTCTGGTTTGAGATTGAACAAAAGGGTCTTAGTCTACTTTTTAAAGACCTCCATAGAAGAAAGAAGCATGTCTCACATCGGGCAGAAGCTTATTCCATGCCAGGGACACCTGACCATCTAAAGTAGTTCCACCGAAACGCATCAGCTTGTACCTGGGTTGCACCAATTTCTGGGGGTCGTAGGAGCGTAAACAGTGGCCTAGGTGAGGGATTGTTAAGTGATCGACTAGGTATTGTGGGGTCTTGTTATTACGACACTTGTAGCTCAGAGATAGAATCTTCTGTGTAATGAGATGTTTAATAGGGAGCCAATGCAGTTCCCTTCTGGCCTCAGTAACGTGGTCTCTCCAAGATAGCCCATGAACGGCCCGTATTGCGCAATTCTTCATGACTTGAAACATTGGTTTTAAAGGTCCCTGCAAGTAAACAGTTGCAGTAGTCCAGGCGTGCATTTATCAAGGCATTCGCCAGTACTGATCTGTTTCTGAATGATATATAGGGGTGAATTCAGTTCAAGTGCTTGGTGGCGTAGCCACATAAAGCACAAATATGGGCCACCTGTTATTTTATAGTAAACTCAGCATCAAGAATGACGGCCAATGTCTTAATGCTTTTGGCCATGCTAATTTTAATACCTGCTATACAAAAAATGTGTCATATTCTGGGCCAATTTTTTTAATTCTTTGGCCAGAAGCTATGATCAGCAGCTCAGTTTTCTCTGCTTTAAGAGCAGGATAATTGACAGTCATCCGCTCTTGAATGGACTCATAGATGGAATGAATCATGTGCACGTCCTGTGTGTTATAGCCAGACAATTCCAACATGACCTGGGTGTCGTCTGCATAGTTCATAAATTGGACACCCAGATCATTCAGGAGCGCAAGAAGCGGCATGATGGAAGCATTAAACAATGTAGGGGATAGACAGGATCCCTGTGGGACTCTGTGTGTCACTGGCGTAGGAACAGAGCTAAAGAATCTGGTTAAGACTCTAACCCGGGATATAGGCCAAAAGATATAGATACTCCAAGAACCCTCTTACTTGTGCAAATTAAGTAGTTTTGGGTTTTCACCCTAAATTACTAGGGTAATGAAGACGTAGAACCCTTGCTCACTATTCTTATAGAGGCACAGCTCCACCTCACTGATGAGGCCCAACCACGTGTCTGCGGTTGCTGTTGGTACTTTTGTTTAGAAGAGCCGGCATTTCGGTGCTGGACTACCCTTGGGCAGGACAAAGACTGATATGTAGTGGAAATGACTCTTCTTTGAAAGGATACTGAGCTAAAGAATCTGGTTGAGACTCTAACCTGGGATATAGGCCGTTAGATAGAGACACTACCAGAACCACCCCTTACTTGTAGGAACAGAGCTGAACATTGAATGTTCAATGCGCATTTACCTGCCAACCTGGTGGTTCCCATTCACTCAATGCTCAGAGTTTATGGCGAGCCGCGGTCTCTGCTGCTCCAGGTTCTCGCTTGCCTGAGCGGGACCTTGCTCCTCTCCCAGTGGCTGTCCGTGGCATTGCTCCACAGCAATGATCTGTCTGCAGCCCAGGACTTCTGGGACCACTTTGCTCGTCCAGACCAGTCTTCCACACGTAATCTGCTAACGAACTCCCGCTTTCCTTTGCATTGTGTCATGCTCCATAAACTCTGTACTGCTCATCGGGACGTGAGCGTTCAATTTTCCACCTCACTTTTAGGACTTGTTTCCCCAGCTGCTGCCGTGGCATTCTCAGCTTACACTGCCTCCACAGCTGACGCCACTCAAAAACAGATGTCAGGTTTTAAAGTGCCTGCCACTACAATTATAACAGGAAAGACTAGACCGCTCACCGTCAGAACAGCAGTTCTGACTTCTTTGTGTTGTCCTCCTCGCCCCAGTACACAGCTGAGGCAGGTAAATGTGTGTATTACCAAATGGAAGCAGGCATGTGTCTGTACTAATAAAAGAGGGCTGATATGTGTTTGTCATTTTCATATGAGGGTATGTCTTCCAAGATGGTCTCTTCCTCATCCCAGTGTTAAAGTGATGTCTCTGAGGGACAGTTTGAAGGAAAGGATAGGGGTGACAGTATCCTCATAAGGCTTGAGGGATAGAGGGTTCAGTGTGAAAAGGGAAGGAGGGGATACCATGTCTCACCCATGTACGTCCTCTCCCCACTCCCCAAGTTCCCTCCATCCTGGTGACTCCCCTCGCATAGCCACCCTTAGAGTCGGGATCCCAAAGCAATGGCGTTTCCCTAGCCACCTGAGACGAGCCTCCAGGGGGACAAGAAGTGAGGATGCCTTCAGGTTCCTCACAGTACATAGTTTCGAGAAAATAGTCTCCATCATTCTTTCTATGCTGCAAATTTGAAGTGGAATTCAGAGATTTGGAACTTTCTGGAAAGAGGCTTCCGAGGATTGTAAGTAACAGTTGTAGAACCCTAGTGGGGAAGTTTGTAAATACACTAGAATGTTCTGCAAACCGTGGCAGGCCTATGAATTACCTCTGGACAAGTCAGGAACACATTCAGAAAATGTTTTCAAAGAAGAACCTCCCAAGGAAATGTCCTTTACCTGGTATTACCACTAACCAGGCTGATCATTGTGCAGAAATGTTCAGCAGGTTTCCCGGTGATGGGCTTTGTTAAGATGTAGCTTGGATGCTTCACACATCCATTTGTATTGATATATACTTACCAGTTTCCTATCCTGTTCTTTCCAACTATGATGTCACAGTATTCTAAGTTAGAGTGTTATTGTATGTGTTTAATTCTTTTATAGAGTTGAGCTTTGCCTCTCAAGGTGAGGCCTGCTGCCGTGCACCGCTTATCTTGAATAAAGATATCTTCATTACTTCAAGCCTGGCACGTCTTGATTTAACATTGGCGACGAGGATAACTGAAGCGGGCCCCGTGTGCGCGTCTGAAGGCAACTCCAGCTGATCTAATCAGCGTTGTGTTCGTCCGGTCTCCTTCCCCAGCAGCGGCAGCAGGCGAATCGCGGAAGGCGGCGGAGAACACCTTACAAAGGATCCTCACACAAGGCAAGTGAGTGATTTGTGTATTTTGCGCGAAGAGAAGGGGAAGCAAGAAACTGTGTGGTCCCGCGTGCGCTATAAAAGCACAACGCCTCTACTGGCCGCGTGCGCGCGCGCATGCTCGTGACACATAAGGTTCTCATATCCGTGTGCTGAGGCTGGCTCCCTGGGGACACGTCAAATTACGCGCTACGGCTCAGAAAGGAAAAAGCCTTCATTGTGACGTCGGTTGCCTGGCAACCAGATTTCTGTCCGGGAAACTCAAAAGAACGTTGAATCTAGCGGAACGAAGGATACATTGTTGCAACAATTGTGAACAGCAGACAATTCACCTCAAGCACTGCTACCCAGTATAATTCCGCCCCAGACAATCTACTGGTGTTCTACATTATTGGAGAATTTTTATTTAGTTCCCACCTACTATGGCTACTTCTATTCCTCCACCACAATCATTCCTAAATGAACCTGGGCGCCCTTCACTTAGATGGGATAAGTGGAAGGATACTTTTGAAAATTACTTAATAGCAATGGGGGGGGACAGATTCTCCCCTGTCAGAAAAAAAGCCCTTTTGATTCATAATTTGGGAGTTGAAGGACGCAGGATATTTGATGGTTTGACTGGCGATCAAGTACCTGAGGCTGGTGACATAGATGTGTATGCTCTGACCATCAAGAAATTGCAAGATCATTTTGAACAACGCAAGAATGTCAGCTTTGAGAGACATAAATTCTTTCAGAGGATGCAGGAACAAAATGAGTCGGTTGAGTCATACATTGCCTGTTTGAGGTCCTTAAGTTACACGTGCGAGTTCGAACAACTGACAGACTCACTGATCAGGGATCAGCTACTTAGATGCACGAATAATCCCAGAATCCAGGAAAAACTACTTGCGAGGGACATGAAGTTGGAGGAAGCAATTGATCTGGCAAGGAGTATTGAGCAGACATCTCAATATGTGAAGGAGCTCAAAGTTGACAAACAAATCACGCCAGCCATGTCAGTCTGTGCTATCGATCAAAAGAAGAAGGGAAGCTTCTCATCAGTGAAAAAAGGGAACTGGGGTTCGAGGGGCTCATGCCCCAAGTGTGGAAGTTTCAGACATGGCGTGAACTTTCCGTCTTGCCCCGCAAAATTCGCTGATTGCTTCAAATGTAAGGGAAAGGGACACTTTGCCAATGTTTGTAGAGCAAGTTCAGTAAACATTGTAGAACCCAGGATGGAAGTGAAATCCACTCATGAAGAAGAAATTAGGAGGAACTATAATATCCAAGAAGTATCAAACAATCAAGAACCAAATGCAAGGTTTATTTTTGAAGTGTTGTCCATGCATGGTGATGAGAAAGGACCGACGGATACCTTCTGTGTGGATAGGAACAATATTGTAATGAAAGTTGACACATGCTCTCCGTGGACCATAGTATCAAGGGATACTCTGGTAAATGTTTTAAAGAAGAATGAAGACAAAATCAAACCCACTGACGTCAAAGCTTGTGGGTATTCAGAATCTGCCATTGATATTATGGGTGAAGTCCCAGTGAAAATATCCTACAAAGGAAGGGACTGTCAAGCCAGAATACTTGTTGCCAAGAGAGGGTCTTCTTTACTAGGATGGGAAGAGCAGAGAGCTTTGGGAGTGAGAGTCCAGGCAAGTGCACCTAATCCTGTATCGATTGCAGAGATAGAAGATGTCTGGACTAAGAATTTTCCCGAAGTGTTTTCCGAGAGACTGGGAAGGCTGAGAAACTTTGAACATCACATAAGACTAAAAAAAATGCACAACCTGTTGTACATAGGGTAAGGCAAGTTCCATTAAATATGAGGAGTCAACTCCGTGATGAACTGCATGACTTGGTTACAAAAGGTGTGATTGAACCTGTAGCTGCCACAGAATGGCTATCACCCATCGTCCTTGTGGCTAAATCTAATGGGAAACTGAGGTTGTGTGTCGATTTACGCAGTCTTTACCAGAATATCATTGTTGAGAGACACCCTCTTCCCAACATCTCCGAAACTCTCTCCACTTTAGGTGAGCCAAAGTTATTTTCCATCATTGATTTATCAGCAGCTTACCACCAAGTCCCACTATCAGAAGATGTGCAGCATCTCACCGCATTCATAACTCCTGAGGGTGTGTTTAAATATAAGAGAATGCCATTTGGTTTAGCTTCTGCTGCTTCAGTTTTTCAAAAAGTGATGGAGGAGGTGCTCAGAGGTTTAAAAAGAGTTACGGTGTTCCAAGATGACATCCTAGTGTTTGCTGATAATAAATTGGAGCATGATAACACCCTTATGGCTGTTCTAACTAGGCTCAGAGAGGCTGGCCTGACTGTTCAGAGGAGCAAATGTAAGATTGCCGTAGCTGAACTAGATTACTTGGGCCATAAGATTTCAAGCGATGGTATATCTCCCAAAAAGTCACTCGTGGACAGCATCAGGAATGCTCCCCAGCCTCAAGACAAGGATCAGTTACGGTCATTTATGGGGCTGGTGGAGTATTACCACAAGTTTGTTAATAATTTTGCTAGCATCTCCACTCCCCTGAGAGAATTGTTGAAGAAGAATGTTAGGTTTGACTGGTCAAGTGAGTGTGAGGTGGCTTTTGGAAAGATTAAAGAAAGTATTGTTCAAGCGCCCTCACTTGGCGGATTCGTATCTGGAAGAAAGACAATTTTGGCGGTTGATGCAAGCAATGAAGGTCTGGGGGCAGCTTTATCTCAATATGACTCTGCCAAGGTGGAACACATCATTGCGTTCGCATCCAGACCGCTGAGAGGTGCTGAAGAGAATTATTCAGTTATTGAAAGGGAAGCCCTGGCTGTATCATGGGCTGTGGCTCACTTCAAGTTCTACTTGTGGGGTCAAACTTTTGTGGTCAAAACGGACCACAAACCTCTAGTCCAATTGTTAGGAAGTGTCGAGTGGGCCAAAGGTTCACCCAGAGTCTCAAGGTGGATGGTTGAACTGTTGGCTTATGATTTCAGGATGGTTTATATAGCAGGCAAAGATAATGTAGTGGCAGACTGCCTGTCTAGACTACCAGTGGGGAACAAAAGTAATGAAGAAGACTGCCTAGAACAAAATGTACTTATTTCTGAACTTGAATATAATGCCATAAGTAAGGAAGAGTGGGAAACTGCCAATGGTGAAGATGTTATGTTAGAACAAGTAAAAAGCTGGACCAAAACAGGGTGGCCTCAGAGAAATGAGGTTGAGAAAGTTTTTGAGTGTTATTATAACATTAAAGAGCAACTTAGTATTTCAGAGGATGATCTCAAACTTAGAAAGGGTCTGAAAGTTATTCCCCCTGCCAGTATTAGATCTAGATTGGTGACCTTAGCTCATCAAGGGCATCTAGGAATAGGAGGCACAAAGACACATATTAGAGAGTCGTTTTGGTGGCCAGGGATTGATGGAGAGGTTGAAAAGTGTGTTAAGAAGTGTAAAGAGTGCGAGAAGAGTGACAAGAGTAAAATAGTAAGAGAAGCACCTATGAGACCAGTGAGTGTTCCCACCGAGCCTTGGAAGAAAGTTGCAGTAGACTTGATAGGTCCTCTGCAGGACCTGGGAGAAGACCTCAAATATTTGATTGTCATGGTAGATTATCATTCTAAGTGGATAGAGTGTAAAGCTATACAAGAAGCCACCACTGCTCAGATGATAATCTTCTTCGAAGAAGTATTCTACAGGGAGGGTTTTCCCACAGAGTTAATTTCGGACAATGGTGTCCAGTTCTGTTCAGAGAGGATGACAGATTTTTTTAGAAAATATGGCATCAAGCATTACAGAACGGCTCTGTATCAGCCCAGAGCCAATGGACTGGTAGAGAGGGCAAACAGGTTTGTTAAGGGAGGATTACAACTAGCTATGGTGGCAGGATTGAATTGGAAAAGAATTTTGAGGGAAATGATATGGGGTTACTGTACTACACCCCATACTGTTACTAGGATCTCCCCATTTATGTCTCTGAAAGGGAGACAGCCAGGCACCCAACTCTGCCCTGGTTGGTTAAATCTAGACAGGAGTGTTAATGTTGATAGGAGCAAAATTGTCACACTTATTAGAGAGGCCCAAGACGAGTATAAGGCCAAATTTGACCTAGAAAAGAAGTGTAAGAGTGTTGATTGGAAGGAAGGTGATATGGTATATGTGAAGAATCCTAGAAGGTCACCCAAGTGTATTGAAAGCAAGTTCCTTGGACCTAAAAGAATTACTGCTGTAAGAGGAAATATAGTGATTCTGGAAGGAGGTGAGTGCTGGTCTATGTCCAGACTTGTGAGATGCAACAACAATGGAGAGGCTGAAGAATGCGAGGATGAAGGCAGTGATAGTGACATGGGTTATGACTCATGGAAGAGTGGAACTCTATATGAATACAGTGATGTGTTTAATAGAAACAATGTAGGACGTTTAAGGAGCAAACCTCTGTGGCTGAGGGATTACTATGTTGAATAACGTTAAATTTGTTGTTCTCTAAAGGGAAGAGATGTGTTAAGATGTAGCTTGGATGCTTCACACATCCATTTGTATTGATATATACTTACCAGTTTCCTATCCTGTTCTTTCCAACTATGATGTCACAGTATTCTAAGTTAGAGTGTTATTGTATGTGTTTAATTCTTTTATAGAGTTGAACTTTGCCTCTCAAGGTGAGGCCTGCTGCCGTGCACCGCTTATCTTGAATAAAGATATCTTCATTACTTCAAGCCTGGCACGTCTTGATTTAACAGGCTTCACAAATGCCTTGGGGCAATGAACTTACATGAAGGTGTTCAGCTGGAATGATGAAAGACAGGCGTGTTCTTCCTGATTCTTCTCCATCAGCTCTCCCAAGGGATGGGGGTCATGTCATTTTACACGTCTTCCCTTACTACTGTTACCACCCTACATTCTCACATCCCACAGGAACTACCACCTCCAAGAACAAGCTGACATCGCATTCAGATGCTATTTTAGAGGATGGGTCTGAAAGACTTCAAACATATTCACGGCTGGTGGACATTGCACCGGCTTTAGGCAATGGAATGGAGCGTACCCCGGGTTGCCGTGCCTAAATACACTCCACGGGTATAATCCCTCTAGATTATCAGCATGCACAGCAGGGATCAGCAGTTGTGGCTGCGAGCAAAGTACATGAGTCCACAACTACTAAACAAAAGAGCAGAGAGAGCCCGTAGTGGCCTTGCCACTCGGCCCGCTACATACCCACAGTGATGCAGGTGGATTCCCCGCTGTAGAGAGGAGAAGGATGGAGCTGATCTCCACTCAGCACCCCGATCTACCCATGGATTCAGCCGGAAAATGGCAAAGATGCTGGAGAGTTGCTCTCACACACACACACACGCCATTTACTGTTCTCAAGAAAAGGAGCTTAGGTGGAGACCGGAAATAACATGTTTTATGCAGATGGACACTACTGAACACAATCTTGAGTCAAGTCCAGATCTAACAAGGACATCTCCAGATGGCACGTGATCCACTGCAGTGTTCACCAGTGACTGCAAAATTGCAAACATGTCCACCCTCAAAGTATTGCTTGCTGTTCTTCCTGCTTTACATGTAGACAACCGTAAAAGGAAGAGTTACCATGGCGTGTCTGTCCCAGATGAATTCATTGCAGGAGTTTCATCAGGGCCCTCACCACAGCTGCGCATTGTGACGTTGTCATCTGTGGGTGGGGGGGGGGGTAGTCCAGACCAGGAACTGCAGAAGAAGGAAGGTTTTGCAGATCCAAATAGAAGTGCATTGTGGGTCTTAATGAGTCGCATTGGAATGAGTAGAAAAGAGATACAACATGTGTTGCAGTGATCTTTGACTTGCAGACATTCACGTGACCACAACATTGTACAGTATAGCTAGGACAGGCATAAGAACTTAACAGATTGAACTCATCATCAGAACCACACATGTGCCAGGTACCAGAGGTACTCTGTGCGTGCCCTCTGCCACACCACAAGTTACTGTTAGAAGGCGCTGCGAGCAGCCACATTAAAAGATGCCAAAAAAAAACATTGGAGTAAATTGAGCATTCTGAATGATTTTGCATTTGATTTTACATTTACATGATTTTCTCATGATGAAATGAAGTTGGCCCAGTGAGATCAGTGCCCAAAGAACTTGCAGAAGCTGGTGTCAATGCACCTGCTCTCTGGCACCAAATATCGTGATGGTGAGCCTGTTCTTCACTTGACACCATTGCACCTGAAAACAGCTGGGGGTTCTAGCTTTCCCATGCTAGACTACATCCTGGAAGGCATTACCTTTGCCAATCAGAGCTGACACATCGCTCTGGTCGTTCCGAGCCAAGGTAAAGGAACTACTCACAACTCAGCAATGGATTGTTCACTGCACTCAGACAAATCCTCCGCCCTGATGTCTTTATATTTAAAGTTTCCTCTTATCTAAGATGTATCATCAGGTATGCTACTCTGCCACATGTATCCCTGTATCTAAAATATGCCTCTTCACAGACCATTCTGTATCACCATCCTTCAAATTAACGTTTGTATTTTATCTTCCTATGTCATACTCTGTATGTGCAACTCTCTGTGACACTGCTCCTCCTAAGATAATGCGCCCAGTTACCTCAGGGTTCGGTCGCGCTATACAAATAAACAAACTAAACTAAACCATGCCTTCTTTCTGTATTGCCTTCGTAAGGGGTTTGAGAAATGCTTGATGTTGAAACATGTTGGTCTCGTACAGGGCACTTGCTCCACCTTTGCCCACACCTCCGGGAGGAGAGATATCGATCATGGTGATGAAAAGGTACTGATTATGGGGTTACCAGTCATTGAACTTCTGCAAATTTTATCTATAAAATGATTGCCTCAAAAGAGGGAAGAGGCAAGACAGTCGGGTGAGGTTGGCGTTCCACGCATCGATCAAGAGCTTGCAAGGGTCCTTAGAGTGAACCGACGCCCTCCATCCCACCAAGATGAAATCACTGGTCATAATGCTGTCCCTCCTGGGGCTGGGCGCATGTATGAAGCTGGGTGAGAGCACAATGCCTTTTGTTATGTCTGTCTTTTCGATTCATATAATGTGTCTAAAAGGAAAGGAATTGCGGGGCAAAGGTATGCCATGTGTGGTGCCACAGGAGCGGAGCTTTCTCAGTGACAGTACAGGCAGTGACAGGGTCCTGTAATATTCCATTCAGAGAGAATGGGCCTCTATAGAACTTTCCATGCAGAGACAGGAGGGACATATGTTGCTCTCCATGTAGAGGTTGGGGCAGGAGTTCTCTGGAGACTGTGCACCCCATGGCCAATACCAAAGCTGTACCAACTGCTAGCTATTTGGCTGACATATGGGGTCACTCGTGTATAACCCCAATTCAACGTAATGAAAATCAGTGTCTGTGCTGTTTGTCTGGTCTACCACTGGGTGCTCCTGCATATTTGTTGCACTTGGAAGCAGATTTGGTCTATATCCCTGACACTTTAAGCCAGAATCCACTACTACTGTGGGCAAGACTGTGGCGTACCAGGGCGATTGAGGGTCATCTTTCACATTGGCTAATAAGGGACCTAATGATATCAGAGGTGGGGGTTCGCAGCCTATGCCTGCAATATATAAAGCAACTCATGTTTTCACTGGGCGTCAGTAATTCATTAATTAAGCTGTTTGAGAAAGGGACAATTAATATTCCAAAACTCAAAGCTGCCGTAATAGAGAATAAAGAATTAACCCAGCGAAGCTGCAAAATGGCAAAGTTTATGATGCAATATTTTCTGGTGCACAGCCCACAGCTGAGCCTGGAGAATTATACTAGCTGGTTTGGCAGCCCACGTAAAAGGGGTTCAATATTTAATTTTAGAACAAATCTCCTAACACGAGCCTCAGTGGTGGCTCGTTGGTCTAGGAGTAAGACCCAGGTCACAAGACCTTTGTGTGCCTGTAATGGCACTACGGTGGGTGACTTACGTCATGTGTTATGTTTCTGTCCTATTTTAAAGATACTTAGAAGAAAGTTTATTTGACCTATGTTTATATTGTATAAGGTACGCAGGTGGGGCGAGGCCAAGATGCTGCTGTCTTCCCTTCCCTGTAAGAATGTGGCACATTCTATTTATGGTTTTATTGAAAATGCTTTATATTCTGCAGTTTATTAGAGATTTTAGAGAATTGTATATTGTTGGTTTAATGAGTACTTTTATGAAATGAAAATTTTGATATAAAGTTTGTTTGATTTGACTGGGCACTACAGGATGTGCTCTATGTAGATTGAGCGGCTATATATTGCGCCCCATCCAGAGACCCCAGGATGCTTTATTTTATTGCATATAGACGGGCACTCTGCTAAATTGCATGGAAAGATGGGGGGCCTTTTTTCAGTCTATGGATTCTATGCAGGGCGATTTTATTGAAAAGTGCCACGCATGGCCAATTGTAGTCTCTTGGGAGCCTGTCGGGTGAGTCCTGCTGGAACAGACATTCCCCAGCCTGTGTTAACTGGCATTCAAATAGACAGGTGAATATGGATGGGAATTGCCAGACAGTTCCAGGTTGAAGTGATAGACATGCAAAGAAAGGCTCTATCGAAAGTGCCATGCAAGAATACCACAGTCACACAGAGATTCTATAACAGAGTGTGGGGCAACACAATGACAGGGGATGCACCATGCAGGTAGGCCAGGAACTTCCATACTTGCACACAGGGGTTGTGTGGGAGGTGCTATGCATGCACTAAATAATTCTACATGACAGGTGCCATGCAGACACATAGGCCATGCACACACAACAGTAGTTTACAGGCTGTGCCATCCACACACAGATGAAGCTTGCATCTGGCGCATTCATGCATAGGTGTATTGTACATATGAATGCCATACAGGCACATGGCCACATGTATTCTCTATGCATGCACAGTGCAATCCCCAAGCCACATGTTTGTGGAGTCAACATCTATTCTTTCCTTTTTACAATAGGATATGCTCCTTGGACGATATGTTGAGTCACAATTGGTTGCTAATGCCCCATCTATTGCCCTTCACAAGGATATTTTCCTATAGTAGATTGCCCGGTCAGTCAGTGCTCTCTTAAATCTGTTCGCTCCAGGCTTGGCATGCTCATCCCAGTATCTCTGCTTGCTATACCAGCATCCGTCTTACCTGGCATTCCTTGTTTTGGAAGGGTAGCCCAACTTGCAGGGGTACCCATTAATTATACGGGTACCCCTAATCATGCTCACACCAGATTAATGAACACCCCTCTAGGGAATTAAGGTCAAGAGTCTTATCTTGCAAGGATAACAAGTTCATTCTATACAGAAAAGAGGATGGGGGCAAAGAACTCTGCTCCCTGAAGGGCATTTTGTCCCTCAGCCATGCCTTGGTCCTGCAGACTGGAGGCAGGCAGAGGTTTTTATACTGTTGACTTGCTGCAGTTCTGTCACTGGATTAGGGCATGGCTCCATCCAAACTTGTCCTGCTTCCATACAAGGGATGCTGCAGTCTTCCTTCCTTCATGGCCGGCGATGTCTGTTTTAGGACATACTACTTTACATACTGTTAGCCTATGCAAGAATATATTGTAGATTCATTTTTCATCATTTTGCTACCTATGAACATTCATATATACATACATGCTCCCGTCATGCTCTCCACATTTCACTCATTATACTCATATTTTTATCTGGTCCAGTAATTCCCCATAAAACCATGTTTTCCATAATTCTGAATTGGGTGCTTTGGAGCCTTAGCCTGCCTGGGCTCTTTGACAGACAGCAAACAGCTGCTGAGTTACTTTGTGTGCTCTCCCAGAGCCAGCCTGAATACTGCGGAAGCCTGTACTCTATTTTTAGCACAGGCTGCATTCTGTTCGGGCAAGAGCTTGCTTTTACTGTGCTAAGAGATACATAGGATTTGATATTTACAAATGGATTCAGCTAATAGTTCATTACACCTTATATTTAAATAACTGTCTTCTTTTAATACTCGCCCATGTCTGTGTGTGGGATTATATTTGCATAAAAAAAGCTTTCTCAGTGCTCCTGGTCTTTTGAAGTGCTTAGAAACAGTCAACAGAAGTCTTGCCTAATTCTAAAGCTCTTGGGAATGAAGGAAGGCGCTAGCTCCTTCCCAACAGTATACTCAACCATCTGCCTCACCTTGTTTACCCAGGCCTACACATAACTGGTTATACACAGCTATTACCCTCACTTGGTACATATCCACCCTCCACCTTGCTTGGAATACCCAGGTAGCTCGGCGTTGTCATGTTTCCAAGACAGGCACATTGTCCCTGAGCTATTCTCCCTGATATTTTGTATTACTTTTATTGCAAGCTCAAAAATGTACATTTTAAAGTTTCCCATTTCTTTCCTATTGTATTTTTATTTTATTATTGCCCTATTTAGTTAATGTGTCACACAACGCCCTGTACTCTTCTCCGCTAGTGCAAACCCTTAACATCTTTTTCAATATTATTATATTTCTCTTGAGTAATGACCCCTCCTGTATTCGGCATTTTACTCTTCAGTATTCTGCTCAGTCATGTCATTCGGCCTGGATCATTTTTCTTTCACTTTTTGTGTTGCTGTTTTTGTTTAATTGTAGATCCACTTTACCCTTGCCCTTTTACGCTCCACGTCCTAACCTCCACTATTATTTTTCCCACTGGTGTTATTTTTGTTGATTAAAAACTCATTAAAAACAACCTGCCAGCAAAACAAATCTATGCCCTTTTCAAACATTTGGCAACATTTTGAGCTCTTATGTTTCAATTTTTTGTTTGTTTTGAAACCATTATTTAGAAACTTTGGACCAGGACCCACTAGCCCTACAACCCTCTTGGAATTGCATCCATGCACCACTCTTGTTTATTAAGTCAACACTTCCCTTGATATTTCCAGCCCTACACTTCACCTGGAATGCCAGACTATACCTCAGTTTGTATATCCAGCCCTACACGTCACCTGGCATATCCAGACTATACCTCACTTTGTATATCCAGCCCTACACGTCACCTGGCATATCCAGACTATTCTTCACTTTGTATATCCAGCCCTAAACTTCAGCTGGCATATTCAGACTACACCTCACTTTGAATTTCCAGCCTCACATGTCACCTGGCATATCCAGACTATACCTCACTTTGTATATCCAGCCCTACACGTCACCTGGCATATCCAGACTATTTTTCACTTTGTATACCCAGCACCACACTTCACCTTGCATATCCAGCCCCACACTTCACCTGGTACATCCAGACCTACACCCCACTTCATATATCCAGCCCTACACTTCACCAGGCATATCCAGACTACTCCTCACTTTGAATATCCAACCCCACACATCACCGGGCATATTGAAACCACACCTCACTTTCTATATTAGGCCCTACACTTCACCTGGTATATCCAGACTACACCTTACGTTGTGTATCCAGCCCCACGCGTCACATGATACATGCAGACTACCAGATGCACATGGGGCTTGGATATCCAGCCCCATGTGCATCTGGCATATCCAAACTACACCTCACTTTATATATCCAGCCCTACACTTTACCTGGCATACCCAAGCCCACACTACTGGTATATCAAAACTACACCTCACTTGCTGTATTAGCCCTACACTTCACCTGGTATATCCAGACTACACCTTACTTTAGATATCAAGCCCTACATGTCACCTGGCATATCCAAACTACACCTCACTTTCTACATTCAGACCTACACTTCACCTGGCATATCCAGACTGCTCCTCACTTTGTATTTCCAGCCCCACACTTCACCTGGTGTATCCAGACTGCTCCTCGCTTTGTAAATCCAAATCCAACCCCCCACTTCACCTGGTATATATAGTATGGCACTTCACCTGGTATATCCAGACTACACCTTGCTTTGTATATCCAGCACAACACTTCCCCAGGTACATCCAGAACTACATTCCACTTTGTATACCTAGCGCCACACGTCACATGGGATATCCAAACTACACCTTACTTGGTATAATCAGCCCTACACTTCAGCTGGCATAACGGATTACACCTCACTTTGAATATCCAGCCCCACACTTCACCTGGCATATCCAGACTACATCTCACTTATATTTCCTGCCCCACATTTCACCTGGCATATCCAGAATACACCTCACGTTCCATATCGAGACCTACATTTCACCCGGTACATCCAGACCTACACCTCCCTTTATATATCCAGCCCTACACGTCAGCTGGCACATCCAGCTCTATGCCTCACGTTGTATTTCCAGGACAACATTCACCTGGCACATCCTGACCCACACTTTGCCTGGCATATCCAGACTACACCTCACTTTGCATATCCATCCACACCCTTCAGCTGGTACATCCAGACCTACAACTCACTTTGTATATCCAGCCCTACATTTCAAATGGTACATCCAGAACGACACCTCACTTGGTATATCTAGCCCTTCACTTCACCTGGCACAACCGGATCTACACCTCACATTGTATATCCAGCCCCACACTTCACCTGGTATATCCAGACTACACCCCACTATATATTCCACGCTACACTTCACATGGCAGAACCAGATCTACACCTCACATTGTATATCCAGCCCCACACGTCACCTGGCATATCAAGACTACACCTCACTTTGTATATTCAGCCCTACACTTAACCTGGTGCATCCAGACCTACACCTCACTTTGTATATATAGCCCTACACTTCAACTGGTACATCGAGAACTGCACTTGATTTGGTATATCCAGCCCTACACTTCACGTGGTACATACAAGCCTACACCTTACTTTGTATATCCAGCCCTACACTTTACCTGGCAAAACCAGATCTACACCTCACATTGTATATTCAGCCCCATACTTCACCTGGCATATCCAGACTGCACCTCACTTTGTATATTCAGCGCTACACTTCACCTGGCATATCCACACTGCACCTCACTTTCTATATTCAGCCCTACACTTCACTTGGTATATCAAGACTACTCCTCACTTTGTATATCCAACCCCCCACTTCACCTGGTATATCTAGTCTAACATTTCACCTGGTATATCCAGACTACACCTTGCTTTGCATATCCAGCCCCACAGGTCACCTGGCATATCCAGACTACACCTCACTTTGTATATCCAGCCCTACACTTCAAATGTTACATCCAGAACGACACCTCACTTGGTATATCCAGCCCTACACTTCACCTGGTACATACAGGCCTACATCTACCTTTGTATATCCAGCCCCACACGTCCCTTGGCATATCCAGAATACACCTCACGTTCGATATCCAGACCTGCATTTCACCTGGTAAATCCAGGCCTACACCTCCCTTTATATATCCAGCCCTACACTTCAGCTGGAACATTCAACTCTATACCTCACATTGAATTTCCAGCCCCAAACTTCACCTGGCACAACCAGATCTACACCTTACATTGTATATCCAGCCCCAAACTCACCTGGCATATCCAGACTACCACACTTTGTATATTCAGCGCTACACTTCACCTGGTGCATCCAGACTACACCTCACTTTGTATATTCAGCCCTACACTTCACCTGGCATAGCCAGACTACTCCTCACTTTGAATATCCAACCCCACACATCACCGGGCATATTGAAACCACACCTCACTTTCTATATTAGGCCCTACACTTCACCTGGTATATCCAGACTACACCTTACGTTGTGTATCCAGCCCCACGCGTCACATGATACATGCAGACTACCAGATGCACATGGGGCTTGGATATCCAGACTACACCTCACTTTGTATATTCAGCCCTACACTTCACCTGGCATAGCCAGACTACTCCTCACTTTGAAAATCCAACCCCACACATCACCGGGCATATTGAAACCACACCTCACTTTCTATATTAGGCCCTACACTTCACCTGGCATATCCAGACTACACCTTACGTTGTGTATCCAGCCCCACGCGTCACATGATACATGCAGACTACCAGATGCACATGGGGCTTGGATATCCAGCCCCATGTGCATCTGGCATATCCAAACTACACCTCACTTTATATATCCAGCCCTACACTTTACCTGGCATACCCAACCCCACACTACTGGTATATGAAAACTACACCTCACTTGCTGTATTAGCCCTACACTTCACCTGGTATATCCAGACTACACCTTACTTTAGATATCAAGCCCTACATGTCACCTGGCATATCCAAACTACACCTCACTTTCTACATTCAGACCTACACTTCACCTGGCATATCCAGACTGCTCCTCACTTTGTATATCCAGCCCTACACATCACCTGATACATCCAGACCGACACCCTACTTCGTATACCCAGCCCCTCACGTCACCTGGGATATCCAGACTACACCTTACTTTCTATATCCCGTGCCACAATTCAACTGGCATATACAGACTGCACCTCACTTTGTACATTCAGCACTACACTTCAACTGGTGCATCAGACTTACACCTTGCTTTGTATATCCAGCCCCTTACGTCACCTGGGATATTCAGACTATACCTCACTTTCTATATTCCGCCCAACATTTCACCTGGCATAGCAAGACTGCATCTCACTTTCTATATCCAGCCCTACACTTTACTTGACATATCCAGCCCCACACCTCAGCTGGTATATCCAGACCTACACCTTCATTTGTATATCCAACCTCCCACACATCTCTGGGCATATCGAAACTACACCTCACTTTCTCTTTTAGGCCCTACACTTCACCTAGTATAGCAAGGCTAGTATAGCAAGGCTACAGAGGGGCGCCCGCTACCTTTGCAAAACAATTTTTCAAGGAACCTGGGATTGGTAACCCTAGGTCTCCTGGGGGCAACCAGACGTGGTCTCCTACTCACTGTGCTTAGAGAGGCATCAGCTTCACCTCACTGATGATCTTCAACAAGGGTGAAACACGTGTATGGGGTTGCTGGTGGTACTCTCGTTCAGGTTGGAATTGCCATTGCATTTCGGTGCTGGACTGCCCCTGGGCAGGACAAAGACTGATATGCAAATGGATATTTCCCATCTGTGAAAGGCACAGTGAGTAAAAGAGTGGCTGCGAACTCTCAAGAGGTTAATAACCACTGAACAGGTTATCAAGTCTGTTCTTTCGAGAGAGGGGCGCCCGCTACCTTTGCAAAACTATTTTTCAAGGAACCTGGGATTGGTAACCCTAGGTCTCCTGGGGGCAACCAGACGTGGTCTCCCTCTCACTGTGCTTAGAGAGGCATCAGCTTCACCTCACTGATGATCCCCAACAAGGGTGAAACACGTGTATGGGATTGCTGGTGGTACTCTCGTTCAGGTTGGAATTGCCATTGCATTACGGTGCTGGACTGCCCCTGGGCAGGACAAAGACTGATATGCAAATGGATATTTCCCATCTGTGAAAGGCACAGTGAGTAAAAGCAGTGGCTGCGAACTCTCAAGTGGTTAATAACCACTGAACAGGTTATCAAGTCTGTTCTTTCGAGAGAGGGGCGCCCGCTACCTTTGCAAGGCTACACTGTACTTTCTATATTTGGCCCTACTCTTCACCTGGTACATCCAGACCGACACAACACTTTGTATATCCAAACCCACACTAGACCTGGTATATCCAGACTACATCTTGCTTTGCATCGTCAGCCCCACACTTCACCCAACATATCCAGAATACACTTCCCTTTGTAGATCCTGCCCTACACTTCACCTGGTACATCCAGACCTACACTGCACTTCATATTTCCAGCCCCACACAACACCTGGCACATCCAGACTATACCTCACTTTTTATGTCCAGACCTACACTTCACCAGGTACATCCTGATCTACATCCCATTTCGTATACCTAGCACCACAAGTCACCTGGCATATCCAGATTACAACTCACTTTGTATTTCCAGCCCTACACTTCACCTGGCTTAGCCAGACTACCCCTCACTTTGTATTTCCAGCCCTACACTTCACCTGGCATATCCAGATTACAACTCACTTTGTATTTCCAGCCCTACACTTCACCTGGCTTAGCCAGACTACCCCTCACTTTGTATTTCCAGCCCTACACTTCACTTGGTATATCCAGAATACACGTCAGGTTCCACATCGTACACCCAACAATTGTTATGTTCAACTCTACAATGAACTCTAACCCTACATTCCTCCTAGTATATACTTCCCTACATTTTATTGGGTCTAGACTAGGGCCAAGAGAATAGCTCAGGGGCAACGGGTTTGTTTTGGAAAGACAACACAGAGCAACACAGCTTCTAATCCCTGTTCCCCGCTTAGAGACTGCATGTTATAGAAGATTAATTAATTAATATTTGGCACTGCCCTTCTTAAATATATAACCCTGCACACTAGGTCATATACTTAGCTGTTCAACCCACCAGGCTATCCAACCCTTGAACTGATTGGTATATTTAATATTCATGTCATTTTTTGTATCAAGCACTTCAGTTAATTTTCTATGTCCTGATCTTAATTTCAGTATATATATGTAGCATATTGATTGTCTTCATTTACCCCTCCATTTTCTGAGTAGAAAGGTCAATGTTAAAATGGAGATTTCTTTCAAGTGGAGAGGTTCAAGGCACACTCACAACATCACAACACTCTCCCAACAGAACCCACTTCTAAACTGCAGCATGTGCAGGGCACTCAGTTCAGACAGAGAAACAAAAGTGTTTCTGGATCTAGACAGGAGGTCCAAAGCGTTTCAACATGTGGCATTCCATGTTAAGCAGCATGGAGTAACAGAGCTTTTCCACGATGAATGACATGCTCCCATGTGACCTTGCAACGCACATTGAGGACCAGAGTCACCCTGTGTTATGTGCCATGCAATAACTGTCGAATGTCATAGGACCATTCATGTGGCAGGGACTGATATATTGACAATGTTGATGTGAGAGTAAGAGATTCCAGAATATGGAGCATCCGAAATGACAACGATGACTAATGTCACGAGTCATGCAGGGCACAAAACAATCATTGACACTTAGGCATAAGCAATTCCTCACTCTTGTTTGCAGAGGTGAAGCCTGAAGATGCTGTGGTGGACAACACTGAACGTGGCCCCTGCTCAAAGATCAACGCCTCTGATACCACCAAATGCCCCATATGTGGGATCCACAACTGGGCACGCATTGGCAGCGTCTGCTACCGAGTGATCACAATCCCATCTACATTTGCCAGTGCTGAGGTGTGTATAGATATGTTGCATGTGTAGTGTTTGCTTGCAGAGCACATCTTGCAGATCAATAACAGCTTTAAAGTGCTAATGGATGGATCAGGCCAGGCTCTAAATTAATAATAATTCAGGAAGAGCATTGAGAACATTGGGAGAGCTCAAACGTGTCCTTAAAGTCCATGCCGCATGGTTCAATATCAGGGATCCAAAAATGTGGGCCAGAAACATACAGGCCTTTATCTGCCAAGGACATGCATTGCTTAAGAAGGACAGGAAGTGCCCATGATGGGAGAGTGCACGTCAGAGATGCCAGGTTCTCCCGAAGGAACTCAGTGACCAATAGATGTTGGCAAGGACAGTGCCAGGATTCATGCCACTCCAGGCCAAGTGAACCATAGACATTTACACCAGAGACAGAGTGTTCAATGTAAAATGGCCGACATGAGCTAAGTATAAGGTTTTTCACAGGCCTTTTTAAATACATACATTGATTGATTAATATGGCAAATACAATCAAAGGTATGGTGGGTTTACAAAATGTAGGAAACGATCAATTGTACCTGAAATACAGAGGCCATTTCAACTTACAAGCACACATGCCACAACCCCACCCAGTAGCCATCCTTGGAAAATCCCTTCCAGGTACGAACCAATGAGCAATGCAGCGTGGGTATGCAAATGAGGTGAACACATAAAACTTTACACCATTTGTGATTTAGAGTTAATCAGTGAAGATGTAGAAATAGCTAGTTTGGCCATGTAGATAAAGTAAAACATAAGAACGTATACAGTTTAAATGAAGAAACAAAAATAACATGTCTTAGTTTATCTTTTTTCTATCAAAAGAAAATGATGTCTTAATATATGTATTCGTTTTAAAACCGTATTTTTATTTTCTTATGTAGTTATGCGAGGGTTACCCCTACTTGACCCCCCCACTAATCTCAGCACCCCTTGATTTGAATTTACCAACTTTCATCTGTGAACACCTGCACAGCACCATAGTTTCAATACTTTGTGTGAAATTGAAGGCAGCCCCTGGGTGAAGGTAACCGAGAGTAGATGGGGTTTAACGATGACCAAACAAACCATGCAGGGATGGGACACGACCCCACAGGGTGACAAGAATAAACTGTAAGATTTAATTAGGATTGCCCATGGACATCTTATTCTGTGAAGATGCACAGTGCCCCTTTTCCAAGATGCAGCAACCTAATGCCATCTTATTGCAAGACCAGCTGCTATTTCCCAAAGCGGCTCAGTTCTTTCACCCATTTCCAGGACCACACATGCATTTCCCTGCACAGGGGTGTGGGGTGCATCCCCCACATACAGAGCATGCACACTCCTATTGGATGTGGATTCACACCCACTGGTAACCATGGGAGCCGGTTTCACATTCCTATTTCTTTCCGAGAACAATGTTCTGCATTTGTCCCTTTTTGGAATACTTCTGGTGCTGTCCTGGATACCAGAATGGATCCTTGTTTCCTTTTTTTCAAAAATGTCCAAATGTAATATTTATTTATTGTATATTCTGTGTCACTTGCCAATCCAGAATGGCTACATCTGGTGTTCATTAAGCAATGGGGTTCAAATAGTTGAACAGATCAGAGCAAATCTGACCTGTCTATTCTATAGTCACCAATTAAGTTCATGTCTCTGTTTCGAATGAAGATCACCAGGAACACTCGGTGTGACCCATAGAGAGCAGCTCAAACCCTTATGGAATGCTCATTGCTGTCCTTTGCATCAGGGATGCTGAGGAAGGCAGAATCGAACATCTTGGGGCACAGATTGGAAGGAGGCGAAGGCTTTCAGCGTGGGAGGTTGGTCCCCTGGGATCCTGAGTCTTTCACCAGCTGCTTATCTATGGAGCTTCTAGGACTATGTGTGGTGCTTTATTGTCTGCATCATCTGGCCATGTTATAATACGTACTTTCTCTTTTTTCCTTATCTCTGTGTGATGGTAGACTTACTGCAGAAGCCGCATCAGTGGGGGTCATTTGGCATCTATACACACGAGACAACAAAACAGTCAAGTGTTAGGTATGCTCAGGGGTAAGAAGGCCTGGATTGGAGGACTCTCTGCTCATCAAGTAAGTTTCACAGGCTGCCCAAAAAATGATGGTAACTTATAATGTGTGTGAGTGTGTGCGTGATTACTGAGGTAGGGAGGTAGGAAGGGTGAGAGGAAAGGTAAGATTTACAAGGTTGGTCCTTCCTAAGATCTCTGAAAGCCACACATTCACATACATGCATCTGAAGTCAAGGAAGGCATTTGCAAGAACACGTCTTCATAGTGAGACTGAATGCAAAGGGGGGCTCAGATTACAGACAAACACATATTTGGAACTCAATTAAAAGATGTTTTTAGCACATTATTTATCAAATATGTTTGTATTACACGAACATATCACACAGTTATACTTTATCAAAATACTGCTAATATTAGAGAGCAGCATCGAACATTTTTAATCATTCATAAAACAAGAGCCTAAATAGGCTTAGAAAAAAGTTCAGGAATATCTCACAAATGCATGATTCACAATAACTCACGATGGGGAGTTTCTCCTGACAAACACAGGCTGCAAAGATAAGTCTTGAAATGGTCTCTTACTGGAATGGAGACTAAGAACCTTCGGTTCCATGTGTTAATATCCCCGGAAAAATATTGCGATACAAAAATATTGCCATATTATTGCGGCGATATTGACCCATGGACCCTGCTCCCACAAAATATCCCCCCCCCAAAATATCACCTATGGCGAGACAAACGGCCATATTTTCGGTGGGGATATTTTGTAGGGATGCCGAACCTTCGTGGATAACTCAGTGTCTCATCTATTTATATATTTATGGATAGATCTGTGGGTTACTGGCAACAGGCTCGTGTAGGCCAGAGCAATCCATTGGAGCATTTAAGACCAGAGAACGGATAGTTTAGGACTTGGGTAGACCAAGCCAGAGGACGAGGAAGGATGTTATGAGAAGAAAATTCAGTATGCTTACCTGGAAACGCCTGTCTTCAGGTTTTTCCTGGAAGCTCGAGTACCTACTCTTGGTATTCTACCAGGACATTGTGAATTTGCAGGGCAGAGGCTAAGGGAGCACACAGGGAAACATACAATGGAAATAGCAGACATTCATCAATGCATTCTCAATGGTTTGCAGAACACAGTGATACCTGAATACATTGGGCAAAGGACCAAAGTGATGGGGACAAAACGGGAACACACTACAGGCTGTCCACAAAGTAGCAAAGTCTCCTCATATGGAGTATGAGGCAGTCCCCAAGTAACTGCAGAGCTGTTATGCACACGATGGCCTCTAAGTCACTCTGGGAGGGCAGTCCACATCGAAGCATGTTATTCCCCCTTTCTTTGTAGCCTAGAGGCCACAGGGCTTTGTTCACCATCTCTTTGCATAATTCAGGGAACTCGCCACACCCAAGGTCAGACGTTGCAAAGCGCATAGACTCTCAGATATTAAACTGAGGTGGATACCGTTTTAAAGGAAAAGGAGAGCATGTTTCTTGCTCCGTGCACCATAGCCCATGAGCTACCACAAATGGCCAGGGTCTATAGAGAGGAAAGAAATAGGGAACTGCAGGCACTTAGACAGGTAGATCCTTGCAGAGCAAAGTCTTGAATGGACTACCTTGGCGTTCCAGAGCATAGCTAGACCTCGTGGGGAGGCTTATATCCAATAGACACTCTGGAAAGCTGCATTTAGAAGTGTGCCCAATAGCCTCTCCAGAAAATTGAATTTAGAAGTGTGCCCAATAGCCTCTCTGGAAAATTGAATTTAGAAGTATGCCCAGCAGACGCTCTGTGAAAATTGCATTTAGAAGTATACCTAATAGCCTCTCTGGTAAATTGAATTTAGAAGTGTGCCCAATAGCCTCTCTGGTAAATTGAATTTAGAAGTGTACCCAATAAACCTCTCTGTGGAAAATTGTATTTAGAAGTTCGCCCAGTAGCCTTGCTATGGAAAATTGAATTTAGAAGTTCGCCCAGTACCCTCTCTGGGAAAGTTGCATTTAGAAGTGTGCTCATTGAAAGAGCATATAACCCATCATATCACACCACCACGCTTACTCTCTCCTTACATCACCACTCAACTAGAACACAGAGATACTATGACACCATTCGGTATATCTGTTCTCATACCAACATCCGCCGCTTACTCCACATCATTCTATGTAAACACTGCTGGTATCACACCCCCAGCCAGGCGTTTTCCTCAGGCCTAACGCAGCCACATCCGTTCCGGATAAATCCTGCCAGAACGAACACATTCTCCTGATCTCTAAACCACCACATCTACCGCTAAGAAGCAGCTATTACACGAGTATCGCACGAGCTGCACACATACCCGGTGCTCACACGCACCTTTTTGACTCTCCGTTCTCTCTCTACTGATCTGAACTTCGGTTCCCAAGGGCGTTCAACCTACCAGCGCCTTCAGACCATACCAATGGTATATAAGGCGCTATATAAGTGCAAAATAACAATAACAATAACAATTATATTGTGTGGAAGGATTCCTGTTGGGGTGTGGCTTGGACCCTCGGGCAGTTATGATGCATAATTCACCATTATCACCATTATCTTCCCCATGCCCCTCAACTCATATACCGTTGGCGGGTGTCACCCAATGGAGTAAGGTCAAAAGCACGACTAGCCACATACCCGTCCACAAATTCCAATGGGCTAGAATTCTGCTAAATCTGATTGCACCTGCCTGGGCATCTAAACGAGTTTGCAGGTATGCTCCCCTGCTGCTTAAAGTGGGCTTCACTTACCTTTTCTCATGTGACTAGAGGGCAGCATGAAGATCCTTGGTATAGGGTCTCATTACCAGGTCTAGTTCTACTTCGGGTGTTATGGCACTTTTCGTGAAGGGAGTGCAGGTCATGCTTATTAATAATTCATTTGTGTTTTTGTGGCGGGCCACCTACCACCTTATGGCTGCTTCAAAGCACCTGACATTTACCATTGATATGTTATGTTATTGGGACTTATACCGAGCACCGCTGCCTTTTTGTATGATCTTCAGGCGCTCAGGAGGATCTGAAGAGGAAGGGGGTTGGGATAGTTAGTTAGTAGGGTAAGAGAGAAAAGCGCAGAAGAGCATTGAAGTGCTATTGGTAGCCAAACCCTTGCCTCAAAGCGCCAACAAACATATTTAATGTACGAAGGTAAGGCTAAATGTCACAGTGGAAGGTCAAGGCGCGAGGGCAATGTTCACCTGTTATACTGTAGAGTGCTACATAGAGCTGTTTGTGTGTTCTACAGATAACATCAGGCAAGGATCTGGGCCCTTCAGAATAGAGGCAGCAGAGTAGTCATTTCTATCTCTCTCACTTTTTCTCTCCAGGACAAAACCTTCCTTTGGTCTGATGGGTCTCCGTTCAACTTCCAGAATTGGGCACCTGGCGAACCCAACAACATCGGGGGAAAGGAATTCTGCATTGAGATGTACCGTAAGTGAAATATGTGTGCCACCTTGTGCCAACAGCTAGAACATATTCATGTTAACCAATGAGTGAATGTCTTGAGTCTACTGCCAGAGTTACAGTCTATAGCCACTTCCTAATAGCATGGGCAGCATAAATTAACGATGGAAGATGAAGCCATCATGGGTACTGAGCAGAGGCCTTTGCTTGGGGACTAGAGGGGGGCGGGCTCAAGAGATGCCCCGGTTCTTTTGGTTGTAGCCCCGGATAGAACCTCAGGGTCTACAACCAAAAGCTTAGCTAGCCCCAAAGCCTGTCAGTCCCGACATTAGAGTAGCCCCGGACCTTTCCCAGACCTAGCAACGCCTCTGGTACTGAGTGACTTTACCTCTCGTATGTGTCTCCTGGAATCATCCATCCAGCTAAGCTGCCATATTGCCTCTTGTGAGAATGGAAGGATCTTTTGGCTTCACTGTAAACACAGAGGCATGTCTCACCATTTATCTCATGTATCTGATACACTATATATCAGGCATGTATCTTGTCCTTGGGAATACCTCCCTGTTGCCAAGGACGAGATAGCTCGTTGTTTCCACTTAAGGGGTTAATGAAACAGAAAACTTTAGAAGGCATTGAATGGCGAAATACCAAAATCACCAAAAAAGGCCTTGCCACTGGGGGGGGGGGACAGGGAATCCATGGCAGTTAAAAGGTTAAGACGTCAACTTCATGTATGTTCAGTGAAACCAGAAAAAAACAAATTTATGGTATTTTATTCGCCAAAAAAAGCAGAAAACTTTATATGTCATTTCCTTTTTTGCAGGGAAAGGAAAAGCTGAAGGAAATACTATCACATTATTTGAGTTTCCAATTGGCTTTGCTGCAAAGAAAGCCAGAGACAAACAAACAGCAGCCACTGTAAAATGTGACTGCAGGGTTTCACAAACAACTGTTAAAACGTGTCGTTGGTTTGGAAAGAAACTGCGAGAATGGTTATTAATATAGCACTCGCCAAAGTGCTACCAGTCAAGAACAAGGATCCACCTATTTGACTTATTTCTCTGGATCCGTTTCTGACGCTTAAGTCAACTCTTATATTTCACAGGAATGGCATCTAAGGTTATGTTACTAAACCTTCATCATAATGATTTCATCAAAAGTTTGATTCAATGATGTTTTGAAAACATAATTATAAAAACACACACATAAATACAGTCACATATCAGACTGATGTGCTATTTTATTGACACTATCGCAAAGTACAATAAATGAATAAATGAATATCAATTATCCAAGTGTGATAAGCCACTGGACACAGAGTGATCAACAGATAGAACCTAACAATCAATTGTAAAGTTAAAATTGTGAAGTGTTCTAAGAAACGGCGCAACGCAATTGCAGGATTTTTCCAAGGTAAATCCCTCAATTACATTGCGTCGTTTTATTTTAGAACACTTAACTTTAATGTTTACAATAGATAGTTAGGTTCTATCTGTTGGTCACTCTATGTTATCACAACTGATGATTGATATTCACTTATCATACTTTGCGAAATAATAATGCATTAAAAAAATCATTGAATATAACATTTGATTAAATCATCATAATGTTGAAGGTGAGGTAACATAACCTTAGCTGTCATTCCTGTGAAATATAAGAGTTGACTTAAGCATCAGAAACAGATCCAGACACATAAGTAAAACAATTGGTGCATCTTTGTTCTTGAATAGTAGGACCCTCTTTGTTATATGGGGCAACCTTCCCTTTTAATACCCATAGGAGCAGCATGCACAGTTCCATTGGTAGATTATTTAGCTGCAACAAAGAGGATCTGTATTTGTGTCTAAACATTCTTCATACATGAAGCATACAGGTTCTCCTGCTTAATGTGGCTTGCTCATTACTATTATCTTCAGGTTTCTGTTCAAGGGCATTCTTCACTGATTGCGGCCCCTAAAGATCTCTCCTGCAGGTTGTCTTTCATGTACTCATTATACTGTGCAGGGATCGGGTGAGGAGGCCCTCTTCTTCAGCATCTCTCTCACCCCCCCCCAATCTATGATCTCACAGCATCAATCTCTCCCCTCCATCTGTTTTTCACGTTACTCTTTGTCTGACATTCCTGATTTCTCTTTCAGCGAGCGGGCTATGGAATGACGTGCCATGCAACCATATGCTGCCCTTTATCTGTGAATATAACCCGTGGCGACGTAAGGACCAGGTGGAGGAAGATGACCAAATGGAGGCTAAGGAATAAGATTGCGTCCAGGATCACCTGAAGCTCATTCAAGTGTAATGACTTCATGATAATGCTTTTCAGCTTGTGCTGTGAACAACAATATTCAAGCCAAAAATTGCCCCTCAAGAACTACTGCTAGCTATTGGTGTTATCACCGTAGAGTTATACCAAGTCAGAAAGAGAAGGTTAAATGTAAGCGTCTGGCGTGATGTTGCGCTCCCTCCCTTTATTGTTCTGCTCAGCCTTGCAATAAATGATTAATGTTACATATCAAAGAATCAGGTTCTTGTGTGAGTGGCAAAAACTGACTGACGGTCCTCCAGGAGGTGGTTGCAGTGAATTAATACTTCAGGGGGGCATGAGTTAGGGGCTTCCCAAGCTGTAAAGGCAGCTAAGGAAATGCAGACCAAGACTCCAGATGTAGTCTGTGTGGGGAGGGGTCTTTAATCACCTTAACCCAAAACAGACCCACCACTTAAGAAGCGACTACAGAGTTGTAAACAAAGCAGGTTTATTATACCTAGCTCTAGGAGCGGTTAGATGGTGTTGCAGGACCAAAGTAACCCAAGTCTCAACAATACAACATCAGTTGGCATCTCATATACTTTTTGCTGCAATGTAAACCACTCATAGATACTTTATTAAAATCCACCCCCCAAATATGATTGGAAAAAACCTCTTTAAAGAAATCCCATCTTTTCCCAATTCTTCATTGTTCATCGGCCAGTCTTATCTTGATTATCATCTTCAGAGCGTATTCAAAACACACCTCTTCTTGGGATGCATCCGTAGTAGGTCAAGATGTTAGTACATGGTTAACCATTGGTATTGAAAAAATGTATCATTGCTAGCAATAAGTGGATAAGGCCTCTAACTTTAAGTGTAATTAACCATAGTTCGTGTACGTATTTTAGAAATACTGCAAGGTCTGCTTAAACAGGATTTTATTTGAACTACTGAATGTGATCTCAATTCCCCAGACTCCTGGCACCTTTAAAAGACCTTCTAATTAATGCAGCCACATACAGCCTCCGATTGACCTGGAAAAACATTTAACCGCGGCACCCTGGCCTCGGGCCCCATGTTTATTACCACCAAACAAATGACTATACCCCTCTGAAGATTTAAATACAAAGAACGAGATAACATCTGTTCCCTTGCAGGACTGTAAACGTTGTCCTGTCTGTATGCTGACCGTCTCACTAGGCAACTTATTCTTCTTTCCATAAAGAAAGTACTTCCTACTTAGAACTCATGTGTAACAGCTAACCGTGGAGCAAAGGACCCCATTGAGTGGATTGTGTCTGTGTTGCATTTGCAGTTTTAATATTGTATCTTTCTAGGTGCGTGAAGATCTAATATGTATAAATAGTGAATGATTGTAACACTTAAAGTAACATATCCCATGTACATTTAACGCCATTCGACTCATATGGATCTGCAACACTGGTCCAGTTTACTGCCATTCCCTTGTCATCAATATGGTGCTCACAACATGAACCCCTCCTGATAATGGGGACACATTCTTGACCACCCCAACATCTGCACACAGATGCATTATAGCAGTGAAAACTCTTTAGCCGAGGACTGCCTCACAGCCACATGTGTATGCATCCACCAGCAATGAAGGGATCTGCTCCACCTCTATGACAAAATGATCACTTTATTTCTTTTACTAACCCCCTGAAAATGTGCCTAGTTGAGACAGAACTTTTTGGGCAAAATATAAATTTGCGATTATCCTTCCTGAATGCCCCTCCTCATCCATTGTCCATAATTTAGCCGTTTCCTATTTTTACTAATTTATATCCTTTCTTTATATGTTTTCCTCATTTTAATCCAATGTTACTGACCCCCCCTTCTAGCCCTATTTCTGCATGGTCAAAAATGGCTGACCAAAAATAATTATTTCACTTTTCTTTAGTCAAACTGACTCAACTTGTATTTTAACACCTGCCTGTATATCTAATAAGGGAACGTGAAATTCCCTTTCAATGGTCCAGTACACAAAATAGAAAATGACTGGATCCTCACCTTATGGATTCTGAACATCATGAGGGTCTTTCCAGTCTTCCCATGATTGTCCATCATGAGAGGTCATGTCTAACCTGGCCCTCTAGATGGCAATAATCAAAATGGTTTATCATATTTCTTATGACATAGGTGTTACTAAGATTTTGGTATTGATACTAAGATAAGGTGATGAAATGCTGACAATATTAATAACCCCAGAAAAGAGCAAAAGAGAATGAATAAAAAAGGGACCAAATAAGGCAATTAACAATACATTGTAAACAATAATCAAGAGGTAATCAAAGAAAGGAAAGAACATAAGATGTCCACCGCTCTGTAGGTGAAAGTGTTGGCATCCGATTGTAGCATCCCGCCCGAGTTAAGGTGTCATTGTAAGAAGGGCTCTATCAAATCCAAGAAGCAAGGGTCCTTTATGGGTGAATCCCCCAGAAACCCTAGGCCGCAAGGGTATGCTTGGGTTTGAAATGTCAATGACCAAATATAAAAATGCTCCCCAAGACCCACTCTTTAGATTCGCATATTAGCCAAGCAGCAAATTCCTCTAAAGTGTTATGTACATGTCTAAAAGAACAAAAAACCTCTATTCTGAAATCTAGTTCCAACTGGATCAGTGACTCATGGTGTATTCAAATGCAGCTACATTCTAATACCAAAATAAAGAACATTGGCAATGATATTTCAAAGTCCATAAAAGCCCAAGACCCCTTTTTCTTGAGATGCGGGGTGTTGGCGAGCATGGGGAGCTTCCAGGAGAAGTGATAGGTGAGTGATGACCTGCAGTGTGATCTAATTTTGTAAGAGTATGTTCTCATACCCCCCAGCATAACATGCATGGAGACATGAAGGCCAGCTCCATGGATTCTGGTAAATATATGCAATATGTAGAAGACAGACATAGGAGGAAAAAAAAATATATATATATATATGTATATATTTATTTATAAAGGGGATGAATGAGTTACAGGATTTTATGGGATAAAGGTACGCCTAGGTAATCCTATTTCAAGGGAGACAGAAGACGGCATGTCAAATACCAGTCAGAATATTAAGAGAGAGGATACCCACGGTCATGACTGTGGAAGTTGACATCTTAATATAATAGGAGGCATAGGAAGAATACCTCTTACTATAAATATTATAGGGAAAAGATAAATTGATCACAGAGGTTTTAATGTGTACTATGTTTTTAATTATGATTGTTATTTGTTGAAAAAAGCTTTGAAACGTGATAAACTGAAGTATTTTAAGTAGATTGTAGTAAACACTTGGTGCCAGTCATAAGTTATTGTTGTGTCCATGTATATGTTTGTATAAAGCTTGTGTGTGTTTAATTTAATAAAATATAAAAAGATAGCCAAAATAAATAAATACACAGTAATTGTAGTACATATTTAAAACAAGGGATTAACATCAAGCAAGGGGTTAAAAGTAGATACAATGAATATATGAATGAAGATAAGACTCTAAAGATACTAATAAACTAAGATCAATATACACTTACTCGATTGATACAAAGTGCAAACTAAGGGAGTGGAAAATGAACAGAAGGGAGTGGAAATTATGCAAATGGGTCTTTCTATTTGCAAACATTTTTTGTCTAAGTAAGCATGCAGTTCTGTGTTCTGTGCCAAATTAAAGATAAAGCTCCCCCAGGCTTGTTTGTAAGTTACATTTGAAGAAATAACAGTGATTATACCTTTCCTTGAATACAAGACAGTGGGCCTCATTCCGGGTTTGGAGCTAACCATGGAGTAATTAGCTCCATGGTTGCCTCTGAAACCGTCCCAAATCCGGCATGGTGAATGGAGTAATTACTGGTCCATTCCAGGGTTGGAGGGACCGGTAATTCCCCATTCACCAGGGCCATTCCCCATTCCCATTTCTACCCCATAGGGCTCAATGGGAATGGGGAAGGAGGTAATTATGGTACCGTAATTACCTCCGAAGTACCTTTGCTGGTCCCGTACTTAACTCCTGCTAAAAGCAGGCGGTAAGGAAGGACCCGCAAAGGGACCTCGGAATACGGAGGTAAGGGATTACCGGCATCGGCACCCTTACCGGTGCTGGTAATTCCTTACCTCCAACCTCAGAATGACCACCAGTTAGTTTAAACATGACGTGTTCAAAAGTGAAAGAATAATAGAGCTATGCATTATATCTATTTTAGGCCAACGTCCGCACATTTGAGAAAATATGCATATATTGCAGTACGAGATTTATGTTCCAAAAGACACAGCATTCCTTTACCTTTAAGCAGACTAAGCTCTTCAAAGAAAAGATAAGAGCTGGCAAGGCCGAGGGAGTGATGATCCCTCGCAGAAAGCAGAGCAGCTTGCATTCCTTGTGAAAATATAAGAGACGAACAACGGATGAGTTAGTTAGCTCCGTTGTCAGAGTAGTTGCAGCTTAATTGTTTGAACATGAGCCATGAAGTACATGATATTAAGTTTTTTAATGTTTTAAGAGATCACAGCTTAGAGAAATGTCTTTGAATTAAGAAGCTTGAGTAGTTAAAGGCCTTCAAAACATGTAGTTTGTGATGACAATTATATCTATAAGTAGATAGTGGATTTTTAAAGAGGTAGGAAGTGATTGGCACTGATATATATATATATATATATATATATATGTGTGTATATATATATATATATATATATATATATATATATATATATATATATATATATATATATATATATATATATATACACATATTTTATATGGCCACTGAAGTGGCCATGTAGTTATGGTTAAGTTGCTGTTTCCATAGGAAGAGCACTTTTTGGGCGGCTTATAACTCTGCTCCCCCTGGACGAATCCTCACCGAACTTTGCAAAAAAGGTATATGGGCCACTCTGAATTTTTCTGTAAAGATTGGTGAGAATTCGTCCAGGGGGAGCGGAGTTATAGGGGGGTCCCAAAACTTCTTTTTTTCCCATAGACTGAATGGGTGAAAAACTTTGCACATGGCTACAGGTGAAACCGCTGGACGGATTTTGATGAAATCTGCAGCAGGTACAGGGGCTTGGTCCAGAAAGCATGCTTTTGTACATTTTGTCACCATACATGCAGTACGTTTATTTATAATTATGAAAAATTAGGTCTGAAATAATTAGTGATGTCTATGTTCGCTCTGCGGTCACTCTTCCCTGTTCGGTAGACGAACAAGAAACCAATTGGCTAAGGGGCTGCCGTCATGACAGCATACATGCGACGTCTCTGCCCATTGGTTGCTGTGAGACGTGTTCTGCCTCAGATGGTTTGGATGCGCCCGACATCTTAGATCTGCGGAAAGTGGAGCAACAACCAGCGTACACATGTTTTTTTCATTACCCTATTTTGCTGTGTCACAGAAAGGTTCACACAGTAAGAAATGGGTGATCTACGCATTTGTTCCTCGGCCTCATGATGTAATTTCTATGGACACCTTGGGGGTCATTACGACCCAGGCGCTAATTGCGCCAACATTACCACCATGGTGTAAACGTAGTTTACACCATGGTGGATGGCGGATTTACCGCCCCATTCCGAGGTGAGTGGGGCGGTAAATCCCCATTTCCCATTTTCCCTTCCCCATAGGGCATAATGGGAGTGGGGAAGGCGCTAATTACGCCACCGTAAATTACGGTGGCGTAATTAGCATCATGGCAGGTTAGCGCCATGGATTTTAATGGCTGCTAAAAGCAGACGTTAAAATCAGAATCAGGCGTTAAGGGTTAACGATGGCGTTAACCCTTAACGCCTGGGTCGTAATGAGGCCCCTTGTACGTACAGTAAATGTGGGGGGTAATAACGATAGCACTTCAGTCCATATATTGGGCAGGAAATTTGTAACTCTTGAAAGCACACGGGTATAGTTAGGCAACATTGAAATTGACAACATGCCGTGAACGCATTATTTTTCCCAATGGCTATTATTATATTCATTAGTACGCCGCCATGGGTGGCACATGCTACGGTGATTGTGGCCAGAGGCTACAGTCTTAACATATGGGTGATTAATGCACTTGTTTTGGGGGTCGGTCGTCATGATGTAATGTGTATGGAGATCTTGTACGCACAGAACACTTATACCTACTTAATGACGCATGTTCTATGGCCTCCTTGTACGCACAGAAAAGGAGGGGTCCAATAAGGCCAGTATTTGAGGCCGTGCACTGCATGGGGGAGTTGTTACATTTGTAAGGACACGTGTGGTGTTAGGGATTGAAATTGCCTACATGCTGTGAATACATTACTGTTTCCAATGACTATTATATTCATTAGTACGCTGCCATGGTTGGCACATGCTACAGTGGTTGTGGCCAGGGCCTAGAGTCTTGGATGCATGGCCGTCGGCCGAAGGCCTTACTTCCAAGACTCTAGGCCCTGGCCACAACCACTGCCGCATGTGGCACTCATGCATACACCCCTTGTGTTGCATTTTCATTGGCAAGTTGTGGGGAGCGCGTGCAGTGTTGGGTGCATGGCAGAAGGCCATGCACCCAAGAACAAAGAGGTGGTTGTGGGGAGATCCTGCACTCTTGGGTGCAGGCCGAAGGCCATGTACCCAATAATACACTTAAACGTACTTTATGACACATGTTCTGTGGCATCCTTGAACGCACAGAAAATGAGGGGTCCAATAAGGCCAGCATTTCAGCCTGTGCAGTTCACGGGGGAGTTGTTAGATTTGTAAGGACACGTACATTACTGTTTCCAATCGCTATTATTATATTCATTAGTACGCTGCCATGGTTGGCACATGCTACAGTGGTTGTGGCCAGGGTCTAGAGTCTTGGATGCATGGCCGTCAGCCGAAGGGTGAAGGCCTTACCTCCAAGACTGTAGGCCCTGGCCACAACCACCGCCGCCTGTGGCACCCATGCATACACCCCTTGTGTTGCATTTTCATTGGCAAGTTGTGGGGAGTGCGTGCAGTCTTAGGTGCCTTTGGCCATGCACCCAAGAACAAAGAGGTGGTTGTGGGGAGATTCTGCACTCTTGGGTGCAGGGCAGAAGGCCATGCACCCAATAGTACACTTATACCTACTTTATGAAGTATGTCCTGTGGCCTCCTTGTACTCACAGAAAATGAGGGGTCCAATAAGTCCAGTATTTCAGCCTGTGCAGGTCACTAGGGAGTTTGGGGGTGGTGCAGAGGCTAATAACCCAACAGCAGCCATGGAAGCCATAACTCTTAGTTTCCCTTTGGTCACTACAGCAGTAAAGGCAACACACCTCAATCTGCTATAGCTAGAAGGACAATAAAGATGCGCTCAGGGTTGTGGCATTTTGTAGGGGTGCAGGGGTGTGCATCGTGACCGTCTTCATCCCTACAAAGAGGTACACACATTTTACACAGCAACTCCTGAGGTGGCCTATTGTTTGGGATGTGTGAAATTACATTTTTACATTCCACAATACTTTGCCTTGTGTCTACAAGTTAATTTTTATTGTTGCGGAAGCACACAAACCGCGGAAACTAGTCCCCACGCTCACCGTAGGTGCCGTCAGAAAATGACGTCCTCAACACATCCGCCCCCATAATGAAAGTCCCCTGGACAGTAAATGCAAAGAATCAAACATGCCAATGCACACAAGTGTCCTACGGACAGTGTTTGGGCTCTCAAACTACTTCAAAGTGCGACACAAGTGAGACGGAGAGTTAGGAACTGGTGCAATGGTCACAATCCTTACGTTTGTACTACGCATGTGCACGCATGCTATGTTCACTGTACGGACAGTTCCAGTGTCCTTAGGACAACTCCGTTTTGTTTGCCTATGAACTTGCCGGCCACCGTGCCTGTTCTACGGACATCACCATTTTGACTGCGCCCAATACGGACCGCTATACTGTCCTTCACACACTCCCGTTTTACTCATTTACACACATTCTGGACCTCTTGTGTGTTCTACGACCATGTATTATCTCGTTTCCAAGCGGTACGCCGACGTAGTATATCCTTTGGACACCCCTTTCTGTTTATGTACGCACATTTTGAAAAGATGGTGCAGTCACACATCACATCCATCTTACTTCGCATTAGACAGCACCCACATTCCATTGCTTGCGGATAGGTTGAACAGGCGCACTGTTTGTGAACATTTTACGTATTTTAAAAAAAAATATTGTACACACAGTCTTTCTCTAGAACTACTGCACAAAAACATTTTAAACACACACACACACACACACATCAATCAAAAGAAATAGCGGGGGAAGTGGACACGGAAACAAATATGGGGGAAGTAGGATTCAACACGGGCTGGTTATGAGGAGAAGATTTGTGAGGGGAAGAAGGGATGGATATTTCGTCAAAACGTCTATTTTCCTGTTCAAGGTTTGGGGATGGTTCACCAGGGAATAGAGAAGCAGGTCAGGTGTAGGTGGGGCAATGAAAACAAACATTTCCTCTCACACAGTCCTCCACAAACTCCCGTAAACTTTGAAAATTGTTGTTCAATGTGTTCATTTTCTGCTCTATCCTTTTTATCCTGTCTTCTTCTGTCTCGTTTGTTGCCCTTTCTTCTTTTGAATGCCTTTAAAATACTGGTCACCCTTTTTGCGTATGCAGAGCACTCTGTACCATTATTGTCGCTGTCTTCAGACATTTCCCCATGCGGGAAATACTCCTCCAGCCACTCCAAAGTACTAGCCATTTCTGTATCAAAACAACAGAAAGAAATTATTATTTCTGCACCACATACCAAAAAAAAAACAAATCACCGATATGAAAAAAAATGACCTGCACAAACTCTTTTGCTGTAATGTCCCTTCGCCCTACTGTGTCTGTCCACTGTCGTTCCAGGCTGCCGAGTTTCTATGAAGTGATTACGCTGGAGACATCCTTTCTTTTTTTTGGTACCATCCACTTTATTCTACATGGTTATTAAATGTGTTGTCTTCTTTTCCCAGCTTCAGGTTTCCATATTTACGTATTACTACTTATAATATCTTTATGTCCTTCTTCTACGTTGCATATTTTTTGTGTAAAACAATAGTACATTTTGAGCTATCCCCCCGCCTCTTTGGGTAATGTTGATCCTGTCCAACCCTGTCCGCAAACAGGCGCTCAGTCCATCCCTTTCCAATACCAATAGGGAGTGGGTTCTGTATATTGTATGTTAAATGTATGCCAAGTACGTAGATTATACTACATACCTCTCAAAATCACGATTACAGTGTATATTCTGCTCAATGACTTCATTGCCACAATTTCATTCTTAAGTTCCACCCTCCAAAGACCTATTCAATTCCCTACAAAAAAAAACTTTGTTACGGGGACGTTATGCTTAAGTTGTCACACTTTGAAGTAGTTTGAGAACCCGAACACTGTCCGTGGGAAACTTGTGCGCATGCGCACGTTTGATACTTTGCATTTGCTGTCTTTCATTATTGGGGCAGATGTGTTGAGGACGTCATCATGTGACCGCACCTACGTTGAGCGTGGGGACTAATTTCCGCGGTTGGTGTGCTTCTGCAACAATACAAATGAACTTGTAGACACAAGGGGGGTCATTACGACCCAGGCGCTAATTGCGCCAACTTTACCACCATGGTGTAAACTACGTTTACACCATGGTGGATGGCGGATTTACCGCCCCATTCCAAGGTGAGTGGGGCGGTAAATCCCCATTTCTCATTTTCCCTTCCCCATTCCCATTTTTGCCCCATAGGGCATAATGGGAGTGGGGAAGGCGCTAATTACGCCACCGTAAATTACGGTGGCATAATTAGCATCATGGCAGGTTAGCGCCATGGATTTTAACGGCTGCTGAAAGCAGCCGTTAAAATTAAAATCAGGCGTTAAGGGTTAACGACGGCGTTAACCCTTAACGCCTGGGTCGTAATGAGGCCCAAGGCAAAGTATTGTAGAGTGTAAAAATGTAATTTCACACATCCCAAACAATAGGCCACCTCAGGACTTGCTGTGTAAAATTTGTGTACCGTTTTGTAGCGATGAAGACGGTCACGAGGCACACCCCTGCGCCCCTACAAAAGGCCACACCCACAAGCGCATCTTCATTGTCCTTTTAGCTATAGCAGATTGAGGTGTGTTGCCTTTACTGCTGTAGTGACCAAAAGGAAACTAATCGGTATGGCTTCCATGGCTGCTGTTGGGTCATTAGCCTCCGCACCACCCCCAAACCCGCCACCACCACCACCTCACCAAGGGCCTGCAGAGAGATATATGGTTGAGGATGTAGAGATTGACGAAGAAGAAGAGGAAGAGAATTAAGTGGAGGAACTCCGCACTAGGAGCACTCGGCAGGAGTTGTGGGTGTGGCGGTTGTTATCCGTTTATTGGAAAGTACCAAAAGCACGTGCAAACCTGGTGAAGTGTAACCAGTGCGAGGTGGTGTTGAGTCGTGGGAGATTTGGAGGGTACAGTTTTGGTATGACAACCATGAAGCGACACCTCACTTCGTTCCACACTGCGGACATTCGCAAGGTCGTGCCATGTAAAGAGCGTAGTCGTTTGAGTTCCAATACAGCATCCTCGGTATCCGATCCTCCCACCACAAGAGACACTCCTGTGGGGGAACGCCTCCCTCTTGCTGCCTCCCAAGCCATTCGCAATGCTGTTGACCCTTATCTTTCAAAGGTGACAGTATTGTGCACGTATTGTGATTCAGTTCTCTGCAGGGGGGAGAGTTTTCGAAGTGCTTTTGAGACTGCTGTCACCGAGCACCAGAAATTCTGCTCCTTACCTACATAAAACTCACCCTAAATCTTTCTCTGTTCAGTTGCCCTTTTTTATCCCCGTGGCTGGTTTCCCTTCTTTACCCTCCTTTCGCCTCTTCTCCTAGTGTGCCGTGTGCTGTTAAGCAATGAACGTAAAAACAACAAAAATTACACAAAAGGCTCCTTTCAGAGCTGCCTTTTTCAGTATAACAATAGAACTATGAAGTGACGGCCGTGGACCCCTGCAGAGTTCTGAAAAAGTTTGCGGACAGTCATAGAGGAAAAAAGGGAGGGTGTAGGGGGAGCAAACGCAATGTACATTGGGAGTAAGTGGCGGCTCTGAAAAGAGCCTTTCGGTGGTGTGTTGTGTTGTTCAAAACAGTGGATTGAGGAAAACGGATTGTCAGATAGGTTAGTGTGATTGTAAAAGAGGTTGCAATGCATTTTGTACATTGCGAAGAAAAATCTGATTGCCAGCATATGTGAGGTGGACTCCATCTCTGCGGAAAATGAAAGTGCTGCTAAACAAAATGTTTTCATTGTGGAAAGAGGACATGCCAAAATCTCTTAAAAATGCACACAGAGCCTTATTCACATTGCGTCTCACTTTCCCCATGTGTGGACCAAATGCAGAAGAACGCAGCCATATTTGTCTTTGCGCAATATGGGAAAAAAGTATGTGACAATTTGGAAACATGTCCATGAGCTTCGCGAGTCCTTCCTTCATTGCAAATTGCAAAGAAATTCCAGATACATGGCCTAAACTGTTTCCTCCACAATGAATGATCAGTATATCTTGAGGATGCTCTATCAGTAAATTAACACAAAGAGGTACCAAGTCAAGCCATCTCATGCCACGCACGCCATGCCAGTGCACTTCCGCATGTAGAAATCCGAGATTTGTAGATAAACTGCAGCTTTCTGCATGCACCTTCAACCAATGTATCCAGATAATCTGTTTTCGTGCATGGAAAGCCATGGCTGTGTGGTGTCCTGTGAGGGAGAAGACGGTCTTACTAAAGTATGTCCGTCAGAACACACCTACTGAACTTTATGGACCAATCCCTAGCTCCGCACATTCTCATTTATATGCGGCTCCACCCTTGAATCCCTGGTGGTGATATGTACTGGCTGCTAACTACCGGCATGTTCGCGGACATGTACAGGATCAGACCGTGACGACGTTACATTAAAGTACTATTCCCCTTTTTCCCCTTTAAGGTAGGCTCTGAAAAGAACAAAAGTAGGCAACACACATCTGTGTTATACGCTATTAGCAGCCAACAAAGGACCCAAGAGCGGTCCATTTGGTAAAACCAAAGCCTAAATGTTACTGTGGTATGGACAATGATTATTAATAGAGCGGACAACAAGGCTGTGACAGAAGACAGAAGGATAGAGCGAAAAAGAATTACTATCCCTGCCTATTGTGCACTCTCAGATAGGTTCGGTGTTACAACACCTCTCTAAAAGTGACAGAATAAGAATGAAATTACCAACTTCTATGATATGTAATACATTCAGCCTTGTATGCCCAAGACCACTCTCCTCCAGATTGGTTTAAATCGGAGGAGACTACAAGTAAAAAATGAAGCATTCCAGGGAGGGTAAAGAGGATCAATTCTTCCTCTTTAGAAACTCGTGTGGCATCTGATGGGATAGACAATTCTTTAATGACCCATTGATTGTCACACTGACCCTGGGTTGCTAGGGTTAAAATGACACAAACAAAGGGAAGGGGATAAATTCCTATTCCGACAACACAAAGACAATACAGTCACTGCTTCCCCTACAGAACTTGTTTTTACTAACGGGAAGTGGGACGATATAAAACGGTTTGCTCAAGCTAAAAAATAGGCTAATTGATGCCTTTTAGATGTAACAAACACTGTTGACCGGTTTCAGTGGCCTAACTTTGATAACACCACATTCATCAGGGCAGTCTAAGCTTCCTCAAAGGCTGGT